>NC_084754.1:1939953-2082453 GCF_033978785.1 Entelurus aequoreus | reverse complement strand
GCAGTGAAAGCGCAGCAGACTCCTGCAAAGATGATGAAGGCAGTGAAGGCGCAGCAGACTCCTGCAAAGATGATGAAGGCAGTGAAGGCGCAGCAGACTCCTGCAAAGATGATGAAGGCAGTGAAGGCGCAGCAGACTCCTGCAAAGATGATGAAGGCAGTGAAGGCGCAGCAGACTCCTGCAAAGATGATGAAGGCAGTGAAGGCGCAGCAGACTCCTGCAAAGATGATGAAGGCAGTGAAAGCGCAGCAGACTCCTGCAAAGATGATGAAGGCAGTGAAGGCGCAGCAGACTCCTGCAAAGATGATGAAGGCAGTGAAGGCGCAGCAGACTCCTGCAAAGATGATGAAGGCAGTGAAGGCGCAGCAGACTCCTGCAAAGATGATGAAGGCAGTGAAGGCGCAGCAGACTCCTGCAAAGATGATGAAGGCAGTGAAGGCGCAGCAGACTCCTGCAAAGATGATGAAGGCAGTGAAAGCGCAGCAGACTCCTGCAAAGATGATGAAGGCAGTGAAGGCGCAGCAGACTCCTGCAAAGATGATGAAGGCAGTGAAGGCGCAGCAGACTCCTGCAAAGATGATGAAGGCAGTGAAGGCGCAGCAGACTCCTGCAAAGATCTGCTGCAGCTTCTGTTACAAGTCCCTCGTGAAATGATCATGAGAGAACTGTTACACCGTCCCTGAATGAGAGACTTGTTCTCTTCCTTCTGTTCTCATCTCCGCTCTTCCAACAACTGTAAATAAGATGGTGATGATACCAACTCTCAATAACAACTACGGTTTTAGTTGTTTCTATTCATTTAACGCAGTGCTCAAATATTTTCTATGTGCTAATCCTATAATTGAATAGTTAGTCGATTGTCAATTAATTGATTTAAACACGACACAATGTACTTAATTGTTAATGCATTTAATTGTGTAATATAATCGTAACTAATGACATTGCACCTATTTATTAACCCTTAAGTCTATTGTATTTTCACCGGATTATAAGGCGCACTGCCGATTACTTCAATCAATAACGGAGCAGCATCTCCTCATCCGTGGCTCACTAGTGCAACAACAACGCCCGAAATGTGTCCCGTGAAAAACCGTCTAACCGGAACTCTCTAATAACTAAAGTTCCTTGGGTGAATAATGTAAACTCACTACACCGGTATGTTTTAGCGCTTTCATGGCGAGTCTACTGACATATATATGTCATGATCCGTGGTCCGGATCATGTTTTGTTTAGTTATGTTTAGGGATGTCCGATAATGGCTTTTTGCCGATATCCGATATTCCGATATTGTCCAACTCTTTAATTACCGATACCGATATCAACCGATACCGATATCAACCGATATATGCAGTCGTGGAATTAACACATTATTATGCTTAATTTGGACAACCATGTATGGTGAAGATAAGGTACTTTTTAAAAAAAATAATAAAATCAGATAACTAAATTAAAAACATTTTCTTGAATAAAAAAGAAAGTAAAACAATATAAAAACAGTTACATAGAAACTAGTAATTAATGAAAATGAGTAAAATTAACTGTTAAAGGTTAGTACTATTAGTGGAGCAGCAGCACGCACAATCATGTGTGCTTACGGACTGTATCCCTTGCAGACTGTATTGATATATATTGATATATAATGTAGGAAGCAGAATATTGATAACAGAAAGAAATGGGGGGAGGGAGGTTTTTTGGGTTGGTGCACTAATTGTAAGTGTATCTTGTGTTTTTTATGTGGATTTAATAAAAATAAAAAAAAAAATAAAAAAAAAACCCGATACAGATAATAAAAAAACCGATACCGATAATTTCCGATATTACTTTTTAACGCATTTATCGGCCGATAATATCGGCAGGCCGATATTATCGGACATCCCTAGTTATGTTCTGTTAGTTTTGGACTCCGGTAGTTCCTGTTTTTGTGCACCCTTGTTTGTTTTGTCACCATGGCGACTCATTAGTTTCACCTGCCTCATTTGTTCGGGACACGCACCTGCTTTAATCAGGAGATTATTATTTAAGCCTGTGGTTGCCAGTTAGTCGGGCTGGCGACATTGCTCGGTTCTGGCTCGTTTCTTGCCATAGTTCATGCTGTTCGATTCATGCCGTGTCCAGTAAGTCGTGTTTGTTTATGTCCATAGTTCAGGCTAAGTGTTTACGTCTATGTTTCCTGCATTAACTTTTATGTTCCTTAGCCTCACGTGCGACTGGATCGCTTTTCTTTTGTTTTAGTTCCTGTCTTTTCCTGTGTAGTCCGGTTAAGAATAAATCATGTTTTTACCAGCACGCCTTGTCCCGAGTAGTCCGTCTGCTTTCCTTGCGAAAAAACCCTCGTCATGACAATATAAGTAAGAACTTTACACTACTTTATATTAGAAATGGCAACAGCAGAGGATGAATGTCACATAACAAGAAGATAGAGAAAAAGAAGAAGCTTATCGACTACGGTGTCGGCACGGACTACAGTGGCGGATGCGCGCAAATTTTCAGGACTTATGCAGATCTCAAATACACATCAGCAGGTACCAGAAGGTAAGAAAAGTTGGTTTTGTATAATATTGCGAAACAAAACGCCAGATAATATGTCTGCTAATGGGTGCCATTTTGCGGTCCTTATACACACACCATAGTAATACTTGTACCTCTGACTACGGTAGCCGTAATGGGCCGACAATCCATCAAGCGGTGCGGCTTCAAAGCCGTACTAAAATATTTTTGACACATTTTTGAGTGCCGTGTGTAATGTTCTTTATTTTCAATGGAACATTTAAAGTTTTGGTGTTGTTTACTGGCGTCATATTGCAGTATACACTTATCTCTTATGTGTGACTGCCATCTACTGGTCACACTTATCATTCCACCATGTACCAAATAATTGTTTCGAGGTCGGTAAGCACAACCAGAATTATTCCGTACATTAGGCGCACTGTCGAGTTTTGAGAAAATGAAAGGATTTCATGCGCCTTATAGTCCGAAAATGACGGTACTTCATTTAAAATGATGTTAAGTCTCCTCAGCGATGAAAGACGGACACGCTCAAAGTGTTAAGAGTCAAGCTTTCAGTGCTTTAAATTATTTATCAGCTTCAGACCTGTTCATAGATATAAATGTGGTATATGTTTGTAATGTTCTTTTTTAATGTTTTATTGTTTTGTAAAACAAAACAAAAAAAAACTACTTTTTTATTATTTGAGAAAAACACAAAATATGCAGTATTTCCAAAAACATGTTGCAAAGTGGAATACTTCAGATGAGCTCAATACATTCTTTAATAGGTCAGTATTTCATTACAAAACCGATTTTGATGCCTTATTATTTTTGGAACAATCACAGGGTTTTTT
Organism: Entelurus aequoreus; assembly: GCF_033978785.1. NCBI lineage: Eukaryota > Metazoa > Chordata > Actinopteri > Syngnathiformes > Syngnathidae > Entelurus > Entelurus aequoreus. Next base: position 2,079,112 of record NC_084754.1, on the reverse strand, counting down.
TTCCCCAAAAACTCCCACTATCACTCATTAGCATAAAAACAGGCACACTCAAAAAGTGTTAAAAGTACAAAACCCAAAACCAGTGAAGTTGTCACGTTGTGTAAATTGTAAATAAAATCAGAATGCAATGATTTGCAAATCCTTTTCCACTTATATTTTTATATGCTCGGGCCCAGCGAAACTGGCTGCGTTTCTGGGTGTTGTTGATAAATGGCTTTTGCTTTGCATAGTAGAGTTTTAACTTGCACTTACAGATGCAGCGACAAACTGTAGTTACTGACAGTGGTTTTCTGAAGTGTTCCTGAGCCCATGTGGTGATATCCACATTCTCTGAACCTTTTGATGATATTACAGAGCGTAGATGGCGAAATCCCTAAATTCCTTGCAATAGCTCGTTCAAAAATGTTGTTATTAAACTGTTTGACAATTTGCTCAGGCATTTGTTGACAAAGTGGTGACCCTCGCCCCATCCTTGTTTGTGAATGACTGAGCATTCCATGGAAGCTGCTTTTATACCCAATCATGGCACCCACCTGTTCGCAATTAGCCTGTTCACCTGTGGGATGTTCCAAATAAGTGTTTGATGAGCATTCCTCAACATTCTCAGTCTTTTTTGCCACTTGTGCCATCTTTTTTGAAACATGTTGCAGGTATCAAATTCCAAATGAGCTAATATTTGCAAAAAATAACAAAGTTTTCCAGTTCGAACGTTGAATATCTTGTCTTTGCAGTCTATTCAATTGAATATAAGTTGAAAAGGATTTGAAAATCATTTTATTCTGTTTTTATTTACCATTTACACAACGTGACAACTTCACTGGTTTTGGGTTTTATACGTTTTATATACTATATATATATATATATATATATATATATATATATATATATATATATATATATATATATATATATATATATATATATATATATATAAAATTTTCAACACTTTCAACAGCTTCAGACCTATCAATATATATCAAGTTTCTATATATATATACTTGCATTTTTTTTTGTATGTTTGATGCTTTTTTTTGGAAGAAAAAAAACTAAACGACAATTTGCTATGATGGGGAAAACACAAAATATGCAATATTTCCAAAAATGGGTTGCAAAGTTAAATATTTTACACGAGGTAATTACAGCCTTAAATAGGTCAATAATTCATAACAACATTGATTTTGATGTGTTATCATTTTGGGAACAATGACAATCTTTTCCTAAAACGCCTTGCCCAAAAAAATAACAAACTCACAAAAGTGTAAGTAATAAGTAAGTCATATATTAATTTATTTTATTTTATTTTTTACTTCAAACGCTTCAAATCTTTCAGCAGCTTGAGGTCTAATCATGATTTTACATTTTTATTATGTCTTTTACTCACTTTAAAGAATGACCAAAAAAAAAGATTTTTACTTTATAGTTATTTTATTCATATTTATTAAATATTTATATTCATGTGTTTTTTAGTTTATTTGTACTTAATATTCAATGTATACTTCATTGAAGTAATTTCAACACAGCTCTCATTAGAGCAGTGCTTTTCCATTATTAGGAAGAACAAAATAGTTTGTTCCCCCTCACTCTTCACCGCGACTATAAAAAGTATCATTGGTCTATAAAATTGTTATAAGTACACCTCTGCATGACATTGTATCCCATCCTCCCTCATGTGAAGCCAAGTGCTACACACGTTTTAGTCCTATTCTAGTAAAAAAAAACTGCATTAGAGGGACACACCATTCTTGTTCGCTTGCTTAAAGATGGATTCCGATGAATTAGACTTATTTTCCTCAACCCCCAAATGACTGCTCCTCCTTTGAAGACCAGCAAACAGGCTGCGAGCTAACAAGTCACTTCCTATTTTCAAAGATGAAACATGCTCTGGTCCTTGCTGCTGGGAAAGTAAACGTGCAAACCATAACGAGCAGAAAACATTTATTTTTGGCTTACCTTGCAGCTGTTGACTCCTAACAAACACCAGGTTGAAACTTCTTTTGCTGCCCACAAGCCAAACACATCCTAGTGGATAAAACACCCGAGTTAAATGGTCATTGTAATGAAAGTGGACTGCCTGCTGGACTTAGCGACGCTGCACGGTTACGGCCTCATTTAAAGCCCTGATAGTTGACCATTTGACCACTGATTGGGCGGCGAGTGACAGCCAACATGTTCTGCACCTGTGGGCCGTAAGCAGTGTTTGGAAAATTACTCTTAAAAAGTATTTAATTATAGTTCATTGTTAATTTGCCCCCAAAAAATAATTGAATTACTCTTGAAATAATTAGATTCATTACTAAGGGAAGTAATTATTGTGTTACTTTAAAAGAAAAAAAGAGGAAATTCCTTGAACTATCGGTCATCTGCGGTTGAGATGCATGTTGAGATGTTTCGTGAGACCATGGTGTGTGTGTGTGTGTGTGTGTGTGTGTGTGTGCGTGTGCGTGTGCGTGTGTGTGTGTGTGTGTGTGTGTGTGTGTGTGTGTGTGTGTGTGCCTTTAAAAGGCGGTACCTGTTGCAACGGATCATGTTTTATTTCAATTTGACTCCCTTAGTTCTGTTTTCAGCACCCCTGGGTTTGTATTTTTAGTTGCCATGGGTGCTGATTATTTCCACCTGCCTCTGATTAGTGTTCGGGACGCTCACCTGCTCCCGGGCACCAATCAGAGCTATTTATTCCCGCTTTTCGCCACACTCTGTCTGGCTGTCTTGTTTACGCCATGCAACAAGTAGAGATGGGCCGATAAATGTTTTAAAATGTAATATCGGAAATTATCGGTATCGTTTTTTTTATTATCGGTATCGTTTTTTTTTTTTTATTTTTATTTTATTTTTTTTTTTATTAAATCAACATAAAAAACACAAGATACACTTACAATTAGTGCACCAACCCAAAAAACCTCCCTCCCCCATTTGCACTCATTCACACAAAAGGGTTGTTTCTTTCTGTTATTAATATTCTGCTTCCTACATTATATATCAATATATATCAATACAGTCTGCAAGGGATACAGTCCGTAAGCACACATGATTGTGCGTGCTGCTGCTCCACTAATAGTACTAACCTTTAACTGTTAATTTTACTCATTTTCATTAATTACTAGTTTCTATGTAACTGTTTTTGTATTGTTTTACTTTCTTTTTTATTCAAGACATTTTTTTTAATTAATTTATCTTATTTCATTTTATTTATTTTTTTTAAAAAGGACCTTATCTTCACCATACCTGGTTGTCCAAATTAGGCATAATAATGTGTTAATTCCACGACTGTATATATCGGTCTCGGTTGATATCGGTATCGGTAATTAAGAGTTGGACGATATCGGAATATCGGATATCGGCAGAAAAGCCATAATCGGACATCCCTAGCAACAAGTCATGTGTGAATACCTTTTGTGATTCCTGTTTTTGGACTAAGCTTCATTTTCTTTTTTTTAAATTTATCTCCTTCATTGATGTGCAATAGACAATTAAGCTTTAGCAACAAAACACATATTTACACACCTATGCTTGAGAAGGAACAGGATGAAGAAAATCGTATATTTCCTGCCCCCTTCAACATAATAAGTAGTCAATGGATAGCCCAGATTCAAAAGCATACAAACCAAACAAACACATCCAAATATAATGAAAACAAACAAAAAACACACCAAAAAAACAACAAGTGCAAAACTTCATGAAGCACAAACCGAACAAAACGTGCAAACCATAATGAGCAGAAAACATTTATTTTTGGCTTACCTCGCCATAGCTTCCCATGCTATCGGCATGCTTTTCCATTTGATTTGTGTTTTGACTGATTTATGGTAAATAAATCATTGTCTTACCTGCACTCTGCCTCCGGAGTTCCGTCTGCATCCTGGGAAAACGATCCGCGCAATACCATGCGACCCCGCCGAGACATAAGTGACGTGTGACGTCAGCGCCCAGACTTGCAGTTTCCGGACAGTAATCTTTTAATGGGATTGTGTTAGCGCTAGTTACAGTAATAAAGAGATCGCATGTGCTTTGATGGTTGTAGTCTCCTTGTCCACAAACGGGGTATTGCAGAATTGCAAGCTTATCACTTTGATCATTGATTTGTTGTTCATTATTCCAGGCCCGGCCCTAACCAATCTGGCGCCCTAGGCAAGATTTTAGGTGGCGCCCCCCCACATCGGCAGTGAAGTGTATATACTCACAAGAAACCAAATAGCTTTGTCTTTGACCTTTTTTTTACTTAAAGAAAGCAAATTAACAATCAGAATTGTTAACAAGATAAAAAAAACTATGGATAAATAAATGAATACAAAAAATTAAAAATGAATATATGAAATACAATATTTTTTACATACATAAACACAAAATAAAACGTGTCAACAAGTTGCATAAAATAAATTAAATATAAATAAGGCACTGCACAAAACAAGATATCAAACCAGTATGACTTTAACAACTATATTACAAAAAAAGGGGATCCTACAGAGTTCTCTATTTGTGCTTTTTAATATTGCATTAACTAGAATGACTTACAAATTACTGTACACCAGGGAGTACTATAATTACCTAACGTTACATTATTATTTTCCATAACAATTTAGCCCCCTCCACAATATTAACCCGACGTTAAAACAGAACTAGCTATTTATTGATTAGCAATTGCCGAATCATGTAACATTAGCTTAAAGCCAGGTTACTATCACATTCTGTAACAGACAAATTATTTCATGTAGGCTAACGTTACCTACCTGCTACCTCTGTCTTTTTCTCGTTTCTCCTCTTCTTTTCTCTTTTTTCTTCCCTGGGCACCTGACAGTTTTGGCCGTTTTGACATCTTGTGTGGATTTTTTGATGTGGTAAGAGTCATGATACGGGATACGCGCACCGTGCGGGGGGAGGGGGGGGGGCGTAATGTTGTAACAAATATTTCTATTAAATAGGCTTTACTTTGCATTTTAATTAACGTGGGATTATTTTTTGTATTTAGAAATAATAGTACCAACTTTTTTTTTTCTTTTTTTTTTTCTCCAACATTTGTGGCACTGGTGTGGCGCCCCCTAATGGACGGCGCCCTTAGCATTTGCCTATACGGCCTATGCCACGGGCCGGCCCTGTCTGTAGGTATAATGATAATGAAAAGTTCGGCCATCATGCCGTTTGGGGAATGAAAAGTTCTCCTTAATAGACAGTGGTCCTCTGATCACCTGCTCAGTCCTGTCTGAATCTGAGAGGAAAGAAGGCCACTCAGCTGGGTCAACTGGCGGAGCTGATGATGGTCCATGGTGTGAAGGGGACGTTGTGGTGGAAGTTGCTGAGGAAGTGACCAAAGAAAGACAATGACTATAAAAGAAGGACCTATAAGGTCATTAAATTGCACTAATTATTAATCTCAGAATGTTCTGCAGTACAATGAGCAATTATAAAGGGTGTTTTGCAGTTAACTTACTAGATAAATCAGCTGTGGTTTCAGACATGGAGGGGACAGTGGGCACAGAGGATGGAGGTGTGTGAGAGAGCACTGTAGAGGATGGAGATGGACCTAAGATGAAATACATACATACATACATATAGGCACACATATTAATGAGATACTTTGACTATATTCATTTCCCTTCAGGTGTAATGTTTATACTAAGAAATGAAATGTATACTGTATGGTGACAGTCTTTCCCTCACCTGATTCATCACTCACAGTTGAGCCTGAGGATGTGGACTGGCTCTGGGCTGATTCTGTGCCTCCAAAGTATTTGAACAATGCTCCTGGGGAACTTTCACATCACTTATGAGTTGATGTAAAAAATTATGTTTATTTTACTTACATAAATTACCGTGCTCTGCTGCAAACAACATATCTCACTAGTAACCTGATGCTAAAAACATATTGCTAGCACCGCGCTAGCTAGCTAACGTCACCTAGCTAAAGCTAATTACAGCTACAAATCTCTTTGATAAACTTTTTATTACCAAGTCATGCAAACATATCTTTATCATGGCATTTTTCTCCTCTTCCACTTTCTTCTTCTTCCTTTTTTCTGCACCTGAAGGATATGTCCTTTTTTGTGACATTGTTTTGCCTCTATCTGCGCTTTTGATGCCCAGTGTGCACTGGCATTGCGCGGCAGGCGGCAAGTGCAGCAGAGGCAGCTTTACATTTAAAGAGAGGCAGGAAGGCCGAGATCAGCAGCAGTACTCTGTTGACCTAAAATTGTGTTTTTGTACAATAATATATCTTTGATCATTTAGAAATCATCAGTCAGACTCGTACATGCAAAAAATAAAAAATACGAATTTTTTGTTAATTGCTTTTGGGGGCCCTCTGGTGGCCGCAGGGCCCTGAGCAAGCGCTTAGTACGCTTATGCCTTGGGCCGGCTCTGAATCTCAGCAACAAGCTGTAATATCTTACTGAGATCATTTAGGACCAGAACACTTCAAACAAGTAAAACACTCTAACATAAAATCTGCTTAGTGAGAAGAATTATCTTATCAGACAGAAAATAAGCAAATATCACCCTTATTTGAGATATTTCATCTTACTTAGATTTCAGTTTTTGCAGTGTAGCAGCATTATTTATGGATTATAATTACTTGTGTGCAAATTTTTTTTTTAACCCAATTAGGTGAAATGACATAATCTCCCACGGCACACCAGACTGTATTTCACGGCCGCGGCACAGTGGTTGAAAAACACTGCTGTAGAGGACATCCGGCAAGTAAAAAACATCTGAGGCCAATGACAAGGCCTCGTTATCTTCTACCACCAGGAGGCGCTCACTTAACACGGAAGTGGCTGCCCACTTGAAGACTCTGGTGACCGCCTGTTGTCTCATCAATCAGAGTTACATCACTTCCTTCCTCGTCTTAAGGAGGTTCTTGCCTTTTGGTGAGCTTGCCGGGTGCTGGCAGTCCACCTGAATCACAGCGAGTGTCTGAAGGTTCTCTCTGTGCAATAGCGGGCCCTCACGGATTTGTTGTGACAGTTACAGCCGTGGGCGAGCGCGAGGAGGAGGCCATGCTCGGTTAAATGTGTCTGCTGCGTGCGCTGTTGTGCCACAGCTACTTTCCTCACTCAGACATCGCCCAAATGCAGCAGAAAGCCGCTTAAGTCGACTTACGTTTTTTCCTTATCGTATTTTTTGGACTATAAGGCGCACTTAAAACCCTTAATTTTCTCAAAACTCGACAGTGCACCTTATAACCCGGTGCACCTAACGTACGGCATCATTTTGGTTGTGCTTACCGACCTCGAAGCTACTTAATTTGGTGCATGGTGAAATGATACGTATGACCAGTAGATGGCAGTCACACATAAGAGATACGTGTAGACTGCAATATGACTCAAGTAAACAACACCAACATTTAATATGTACCATTAGAACGTTACACACGGCGCTCAAAAATCTATCAAAATGTTTTAGTAGGACTTTGGTAAGCTATGAAGCCGCACCGCTTGATGGATTGTACTGTGCTTCAACATACCAGTATTATTATGGTGTGTGTATAAGGTAAGACATTATCTGGCGTTATGTTTCGCAATATTATGCAAAAGAAACTTTTCTTACCTTCTGGTACCTGCTGATCTGTATTTGGGATCTGCATAAGTCCTGTAAATTTGCGCACATCTGCCTTTGTAGTACGTGCCGACACACAAAATATGCAATATTCCCCCCATAAAAGTGAAATATTTTATGTAAAGTAATTGAAGTCTTGAATATGTCAATAATTCATACCAACATTGATTTTGATTTATTATTATTTTAACCTTTTTTTGTATAATTGTTTACCTGTTTGCTATTTTATTCCACTTTTTATGTTGTTTTAGTAATAGTATTTTTAGAATGTGCCTCGGGCCGTAAAAAAAATTAGCCGCAAATGGCCGCATTTTGAACAACCCCAGACATGAGGGAGGTCAACTCAAAAGGAGTTTTTAATTTTTAATTTTTCGTTATTAAAACTAATACAATATCTATTGTAACCTTTAGGGCTTCCCTCAATGTTGGTGAATGTTAAAGATCCCGGGGACCCAAAAGGGTCTCAGTCGTTAAAGTTTTAAATATAAGTCATATATTCATTTTTTTATTTGTATTTTCAATGCTTAAATATCTAAAGATCAACGTCAGATCTATCAATTGACATACATTTTTATTTTATTTTTATGTTTTATGCTCCTTTTGTCAAAGAAAACCCTTTGGTTTTATGACAAAAACACACACACAAAAAATGTTTTCCACAAAAAATGTTAAAAGTGGAATATTTGATGCGTATTAAGTGGAACCCTAAATAGATTTAAAAAAAAAAAAAAAAAAAATCACAACCTAGATTTTGGTTTATTATTTTTTGAGAAAAATTTGACAAATCCAAAACGGCCCCAATCATAAAAGTTAAAAATAAGTCATATCAATTAATTTTTTTGACTTTCAACACCTACATTTCTAGATCAACTTAAGATCTATTTGTTAATTATACAATTTTCATGATTTTTTTATTTTTTTATTTTTTTCTGCTGTTTTTGTCCAAAAAAAAACTTGTTTTAGTTGGCAAACACACAAAATATGCAATATTCCCCGATAAAAGTGAAATATTTGATGTGAAGTAATTGAAGTCTTGAATATGTCAATAATTCATACCAACATTGATTTTGATTTATTATTATTTTAACCTTTTTTTTCTTATTTTTTACCTGTTTGCTATTTTATTCCACTTTTTATGTTGTTTTAGTAATAGTATTTTTAGAATGTGCCTCGGGCCGTAAAAAAAATTAGCCGCAAATGGCCGCATTTTGGACAACCCCAGACGTGAGGGAGGTCAACTCAAAAGGAGTTTTTAATTTTTAATTTTTAATTTTTAAAACTAATACAATATCTATTGTAACCTTTAGGGCTTCCCTCAATGTTGGTGAATGTTAAAGATCCCGGGGACCCAAAAGGGTCTCAGTCATTAAAGTGTTAAAAATAAGTCATATATTCATTTTTTTATTTGTATTTTCAATGCTTAAATATCTAAAGATCAACGTCAGATCTATCCATTGACATACATTTTTATTTTATTTTTATGTTTTATGCTCCTTTTGTCAAAGAAAACCCTTTGGTTTTATGACAAAAACACACACACAAAAAATGTTTTCCACAAAAAATGTTAAAAATGGAATATTTGATGCGTATTAAGTGGAACCCTAAATAGATTTAAAAAAATAAAAAAAATAAAAAATCACAACCTAGATTTTGGTTTATTATTACTTTTTGAGAAAAATTTGACAAATCCAAAACGGCCCCAATCATAAAAGTTAAAAATAAGTCATATCAATTAATTTTTTAAACTTTCAATGCCTACATTTCTAGATCAACTTAAGATCTATTTGTTAATTATACAATTTTCATGATTTTTTTATTTTTTAATTTTTTTCTGCTGTTTTTGTCAAAAAAAAAACTTCTTTTAGTTGGCAAACACACAAAATATGCAATATTCCCCGATAAAAGTGAAATATTTGATGTGAAGTAATTGAAGCCTTGAATATGTCAATAATTCATACCAACATTGATTTTGATTTATTATTATTTTAACCTTTTTTTGTATAATTTTTTACCTGTTTGCTATTTTATTCCACTTTTTATGTTGTTTTAGTAATAGTATTTTTAGAATGTGCCTCGGGCCGTAAAAAAAATTTGCCGCAAATGGCCGCACTTTGGACAACCCCAGACGTGAGGGAGGTCAACTCAAAAGTAGTTTTTCATTCTTCATTTTTCATTATTAAAACTAATACAATATCTATTGTAACCTTTAGGGCTTCCCTCAATGTTGGTGAATGTTAAAGATCCCGGGGACCCAAAAGGGTCTCAGTCATTAAAGTGTTAAAAATAAGTCATATATTCATTTTTTATTTGTATTTTCAATGCTTAAATATCTAAAGATCAACGTCAGATCTATCCATTGACATACATTTTTATTTCATTTTTATGTTTTATGCTCCTTTTGTCAAAGAAAACCCTTTGGTTTTATGACAAAAACACACACACAATAAATGTTTTCCACAAAAAATGTTAAAAGTGGAATATTTGATGGTATTAAGTGGAACCCTAAATAGATAAAAATAATAATAATAATAAAAAATCACAACATAGATTTTGGTTTATTATTACTTTTTGAGAAAAATTTGACAATCCAAAACGGCCCCAATCATAAAAGTAAAAAAAAAGTCATATCAATTAATTTTTTTAACTTTCAACGCCTACATTTCTAGATCAACTTAAGATCTATTTGTTAATTATACAATTTTCATGATTTTTTTATTTTTTTCTGCTGTTTTTGTCAAAAAAAAAACTTCTTTTAGTTGGCAAACACACAAAATATGCAATATTCCCTGATAAAAGTGAAATATTTGATGTGAAGTAATTGAAGCCTTGAATATGTCAATAATTCATACCAACATTGATTTTGATTTATTATTATTTTAACCTTTTTTTGTATAATTTTTTACCTGTTTGCTATTTTATTCCACTTTTTATGTTGTTTTAGTAATAGTATTTTTAAAATGTGCCTCGGGCCGTAAAAAAAATTAGCCGCAAATGGCCGCACTTTGGACAACCCCAGACGTGAGGGAGGTCAACTCAAAAGGAGTTTTTCATTTTTCATTATTAAAACTAATACAATATCTATTGTAACCTTTAGGGCTTCCCTCAATGTTGGTGAATGTTAAAGATCCCGGGGACCCAAAAGGGTCTCAGTCATTAAAGTGTTAAAAATAAGTCATATATTCATTTTTTTATTTGTATTTTCAATGCTTAAAAATTTAAAGATCCACGTCAGATCTATCCATTGACATACATTTTTATTTTATTTTTATGTTTTATGCTCCTTTTGTCAAAGAAAACCCTTTGGTTTTATGACAAAAACACACACACAAAAAATGTTAAAAGTGGAATATTTGATGCGTATTAAGTGGAACCCTAAATAGATTTAAAAAAAAATTTTAAAAAAATCACAACATAGATTTTGGTTTATTATTACTTTTTGAGAAAAATTTGACAAATCCAAAACGGCCCCAATCATAAAAGTTAAAAATAAGTCATATCAATTAATTTTTTTAACTTTCAACGCCTACATTTCTAGAGCAACTTAAGATCTATTTGTTAATTATACAATTTTCATTATTTTTTTATTTTTTTCTGCTGTTTTTGTCCAAAAAAAACTTGTTTTAGTTGGCAAACACACAAAATATGCAATATTCCCCGATAAAAGTGAAATATTTGATGTGAAGTAATTGAAGCCTTGAATATGTCAATAATTCATACCAACATTGATTTTGATTCATTATTATTTTAAACTTTTTTTAATTATTATTATTATTGTTTACCTGTTTGCTATTTCATTCCACTTTTTATGTTGTTTTAGTAATAGTATTTTTAAAATGCGTCTCTGGCCGTAAAAAAAATAAGCCGCAAATGGCCGCACTTTGGACAACCCCAGACGTGAGGGAGGTCAACTCAAAAGTAGTTTTTCATTCTTCATTTTTCATTATTAAAACTAATACAATATCTATTGTAACCTTTAGGGCTTCCCTCAATGTTGGTGAATGTTAAAGATCCCGGGGACCCAAAATGGTCTCAGTCATTAAAGTGTTAAAAATAAGTCATATATTCATTTTTTATTTGTATTTTCAATGCTTAAATATCTAAAGATCAACGTCAGATCTATCCATTGACATACATTTTTATTTTATTTTTATGTTTTATGCTCCTTTTGTCAAAGAAAACTCTTTGGTTTTATGACAAAAACACACACAAAAAAAATGTTTTCCACAAAAAATGTTAAAAGTGGAATATTTGATGCGTATTAAGTAGAACCCTAAACAGATTTTAAAAAATTAAAAAAATAAAAATAACAACCTAGATTTTGGTTTATTATTACTTTTTGAGAAAAATTTGACAAATCCAAAACGGCCCCAATCATAAAAGTTAAAAATAAGTCATATCAATTAATTTTTTTTACTTTCAACGCCTACATTTCTAGATCAACTTAAGATCTATTTGTTAATTATACAATTTTCATGATTTTTTTTATTTTTTATTTTTTTCTTCTGTTTTTGTCAAAAAAAAAACTTGTTTTAGTTGGCAAACACACAAAATATGCAATATTCCCCGATAAAAGTGAAATATTTGATGTGAAGTAATTGAAGCCTTGAATATGTCAATAATTCATACCAACATTGATCTTGATTCATTATTACTTTAACCTTTTTTTATTATTATTATTATTTTTTACCTGTTTGCTATTTTATTCCACTTTTTATGTTGTTTTAGTAATAGTATTTTTAGAATGTGTCTCGGGCTGTAAAAAAAAAGTGCTGCAAATGGCCGCACTTTGGACAACCCCAGACGTGAGGGAGGTCAACTCAAAAGGAGTTTTTCATTCTTCATTTTTCATTATTAAAACTTCTACAATATCTATTGTAACCTTTAGGCCTCCATTTTGGTGAATGTTAAAGATCCCGGGGACCCAAACGGGTCTCAGTCATTAAAGTGTTAAAAATAAGACTTATATACATTTGTTTTTCATTTTCAATGCTTAAATATCTAAAGATCAACGTCAGATCCATCCATGGACACACATTTTTATTTTATTTTTAAGTTTTATGCTCCTTTTGTCAAAGAAAACCCTGTTGTTTAATGGCAAAAACACAAAAAATATATTTCCCCCCCAAAAAAAACTTTAAAATTGGAATATTTGATGCGTATTAAGTGGAGAACTAAATAGATTAAATGAAATCACAACAATATTAATTTGTTTTTTTTATTACTTTTTGAGAAAATCTCACTAAAGGTCTTGGATATCCGAAACGGCCCCAATCATAAAAGCGTTAAAAATAAGTCAAATATCTTTTTTTTTTACTTTCAACGCCTACATTTCTAGATGAACTTAAGATCTATTTGTTAATTATACAATTTTCATGATTTTTTTTTATTTTTTCTTATTTTTTTTCTGCTGTTTTTGTCAAAAAAACATTGTTTTAGTTGGCAAACACACAAAATATGCAATATTCCCCGATAAAAGTGAAACATTTGATGTGAAGTAATTGAAGCCTTGAATATGTCAATAATTCATACCAACATTGATTTTGATTCATTATTATTTTAACCTTTTTTTCTTCTTTTTTACCTGTTTGCTATTTTATTCCACTTTTTATGTTGTTTTTCTAATAGTATTTTTAGAAGACAAAAAAGAGCTACGGCCGCACTTTGGACAATCCCAGACGTGAGGGATGTCAACTCAAAAGGAGTTTGACTGATTTATAAAATAGTTTGTATTAAAAACCTGTTGAACTTGTAACACATGTTTAACACGCGAAGTCCCAGAGAAGGGTCAATTGACATTTTTACCTAGAAAACACACAAGAGGGTCATTTGACCCCTAGTCCCCCCTGTGGACACTCCTTTTGTTATGAAAATGTGGCTGTTAGTGGCACACGGCAGGGGGCCACTTGAGCCTGTGTGGGGGAGGGGACCTTACAGCTCAAGCTTTAGTTCTGAGGTAGGTTGTGTGTGTTTTTGCAAGGATCAACAGAATGAAGGGATCAACACTCTGACATTTATTGTTAAAAAAAATACAAAACAAAACATATTTACAAAGAATGAAAAAGCAACTGTTTTCCCAGTTTTGGTGTGGAGGGTTGTTGCAGAAGCAATTGTTATTTTTGTGTGCCAAAAATAGTTTAAAAAAAAAAATTTACAAAGAAAAAAGCATATTTACAAAGAATGAAAAACCATGTCCATGTAAACGTGACTGACATACATTTGAGCAGTCACTCACAATCCTGGCACTGCCATTGCTCCTTTCGGCATTTCCCACATGTATAATTTTTCTGTCTACCTAGACAAACTGCCCATAACAGCCTCATTACCATAACAAAATGAGTGATTAGTGTATTCGGGAAAAGCGTCGGGCCAAATGACCCCTCTCTGGGTCTTCTGGGTAGACAGAAAAATGCTGGGACTTCTAGTGTTAATAGCTGACCTTCCTGTATTGGTGCTGCATGAGGCTATGGAGAATTGTTGTTGTTCCGCATTGGACCACAACACCAGCGTAGTAGTCTGTGTGTTTTCATGCAAATGCGTGGGCAACTGTATGTGAAAAGCAATTTATTGCAAAAAGAAAAGTGCTGCAGAGAAAATGGATGCGGCACAATTACAGCTCACATTTACATTTAAAAGGCCCATCCATAAAGGAGGTAAGCAGGAAGTAAAGAAGCAATTTCTATGTACCAATCAATGATAATGTTCACCCTCACGCAGCAATGTGAGAAAGAGAGTAATGGGAATAATGACCGAGAGGTTTTAGTTTTATTATTAATGTGCAATGCACTTTGGGAAAAACTGTGCAATCAGCTTCTTTTTCCCTCTCCACGTTCTCCTACTGCATCACCACCGAGGAGAACTCTCAGGAATCAAAGCCAAAGCTGTTTAACCCGCGGGCAACAATATAAAAATAAAGGAAGTGGTTAGTCGAATTCAAAAAAGAGGGCTCTGATCTTTTTTCATTGTGAAGTTCTGCTTTAAGAAGATTCACTTTCACACTGGTCAGCACTCAGATGGAAGATCAGAAAGATTTGATCTTTTGAGGATGGAAAGCTGAGATTTCACGTCTTAGTGCAGTGGAAGCCACTTGAGTTGCTCCCATTGATGTCGCCATGGAGTCCTGGTCCATTGTTGTCAGTACTATGAAAACAAGCAAAGAGTGGGAGGGGGACCCTTTACACCAGGGGTCCCCAAAAATGTAGCCAGGGGCCGGGCCATACATACATACATACATATATACTGTATGTATATATACACTACCGTTCAAAAGTTTGGGGTCATCCAAACAATTTAGTGGAATAGCCTTCATTTCTAAGAACAAGAATAGACTGTGGAGTTTCAGATGAAAGTTCTCTTTTTCTGGCCATTTTGAGCGTTTAATTGAGCCCACAAATGTGATGCTCCAGAAAGTCAATCTGCTCAAAGGAAGGTCAGTTTTGTAGCTTCTGTAACGAGCTAAAGTGTTTTCAGATGTGTGAACATGATTGCACAAGGGTTTTCTAATCATCAATTAGCCTTCTGAGCCAATGAGCAAACACATTGTACCATTAGAACACTGGAGTGATAGTTGCTGGAAATGGGCCTCTATACACCTATGTAGATATTGCACCAAAAAGCAGACATTTGCAGCTAGAATAGTCATGTAGCACATTAGCAATGTATAGAGTGTATTTCTTTCAAGTTAAGACTAGTTTAAAGTTATCTTCATTGAAAAGTACAGTGCTTTTCCTTCAAACATAAGGACATTTACATGTGACCCCAAACTTTTGAACGGTAGTGTATATATATATATTAGGGCTGCAACTAACGATTAATTTGATAATCGATTAATCTGTCGATTATTACTTCGATTAATAATCGGCTAAAAGAGACAAACTACATTTCTAATTTATTGGAGAAAAAAACAGCATACTGGCACCATACTTATTTTGATTATTGTTTCTCAGCTGTTTGTACATGTTGCAGTTCATAAATAAAGGTTTATTAAAAAAATAAATAAAAAATTAAAGGCCTACTAAAATGAATTTTTTTTTATTTAAACGGGGATAGCAGATCTATTCTATGTGTCATACTTGATCATTTCACGATATTGCCATATTTTTGCTGAAAGGATTTAGTATAGAACAACGACGATAAAGATTGCAACTTTTGGTATCTGATAAAAAAAAGGCTTGCCCCTACCGGAAGTAGCGTGACGTAGTCAGTTGAACATATACGCAAAGTTCCCTATTGTTTACAATGATGGCCGCATGAAGTGAGAGAGATTCGGACCGAGAAAGCGACAATTTCCCCATTAATTTGAGCGAGGATGAAAGATTTGTGGATGAGTAAAGTGCAAGTGAAGGACTAGTGGGGAGTTGAAGCTATTCAGATAGGGAAGATGCTGTGAGAGCCGGGGGTGACCTGATATTCAGCTGGGAATGACTACAACAGTAAATAAACACAAGACATATATATACTCTATTAGCCACAACACAACCAGGCTTATATTTAATATGCCACAAATTAATCCTGCATAAAAACACCTGCGTGTTTGTTATGCTAGCTCCTAGCTCCTCTGCTAGCTCCTAGCTCCATAGAACACGCCAATACAATTCAAACACCTGATCAACACACACAGTCACTCAGCCCAAAAGACCGTTCACCTAACCCAAGGTTCATAAAGCTTATATATTTTAAAAAAGTTACGTACATACGCAAAAAAAAGTTGCGCACATACGGTCAAGCGATCAAATGTTTAGAAGCCAAAGCTGCATACTCACAGTAGCACGTCTGCGTCTTTGTCATCCAAATCAAAGTAATCCTGGTAAGAGTCTGTGTTGTCCCAGTTCTCTACAGGCGTCTGTGTATCGAAGTCAAAAGTCCTCCTGGTTAGAGTCTCTGTTATCCGAGTTCTTCCATCTTGACTGCATCTTCCGGGAATGTAAACAAAGAAGCGCCGGCTGTGTACTGTTGTTGCTGACTACGTTCGAAAAATACGTCCATTTCGCACCGACAACTTTCTTCTTTGCTTGCTCAGCTTCCTTCTCCATAATGCAATGAACATGATTGCAACAGATTCACGAACACAGATGTCCAGAATACTGTGGAATTATGAAATGAAAACAGAGCTTTTTCGTATTGGCTTCAATGTGGAAGGCATACCCGTGTTCGCCGGGCTACGTCACACGCATACGTCATCCTCAGAGGCGTTTCGAACCGGAAGTTTAGCGGCAAATTTAAAATGTCACTTTATAAGTTAACCCGGCCGTATTGGCATGTGTTATAATGTTAAGATTTCATCATTGATATATAAACTATCAGACTGCGTGGTCGGTAGTAGTGGCTTTCAGTAGGCCTTTAAATTTTATTTAAAAAAATATATTTTAAAAAAAACCTCTGCGCATGCGCATAGCATAGATCCAACGAATCGATGACTAAATTAATCGGCAACTATTTTAATAATCGATTTGATCGATTAGTTCTTGCAGCCCTAATATAGGTATATATATACAGTTGTGATCAAAAGTGTACATACACTTGTAAAGAACATCATGTCATGGCTGTCTTGAGTTTACAATCATTTCTACAACTCTTATTTTGTTGTGATGTAGTGATTGGAGCACATACTTGTTGGGCACAACAAACATTCATGAAGTTTGCTTCTTTTATGAATTTATTATGGCTCTACTGAAAATGTGAGCAAATGTGCTGGGTCAAAAGTATACATACAGCAATGTTAATATTTGCTTACATGTCCCTTGGCAAGTTTACCTGCAATAAGGCACTTTTGGTAGCCATCCACAAACTTCTGCTTGGATTTTTGACCACTCCTCTTGACAAAATTGGTGCAGTTCAGCTAAATGTGTTGTGTTTTCTGACATGGACTTGTTTCTTCAGCATTGTCCACACGTTTAAGTCAGGACTTTAGGAAGGTCATTCTAAAACCTTAATTTTAGCCTGATTTAGCCATTCCTTTACCACTTTTGACGTGTGTTTGGGGTCATTGTCCTGTTGGAACACCCAACTGTGCCCAAGACCCAACCTCCGGGCTGATGATTTTAGGTTGTCCTGAAGAATTTGGAGGTAATCCTCCTTTTTCATTGTCACATTTACTCTCTGTAAAGCACCAGTTCCATTGGCAGCAAAACGGGCCCAGAGCATAATACTACCACCGCCATGCTTGACGGTAGGTATAGTGTTCCTGGGATTAAAGGCCTCACCTTTTCTCCTCCAAACATATTGCTGGGTATTGTGGCCAAACAGCTCCATTTCTGTTTCATCTGACCACAAAACTTTCTTACAGAAGGTCTTATCTTTGTCCATGTGATGTCAGATGAAACAAAAATTGAGCTGTATACATATATATATATATATATATATATATATATATATATATATATATATATATATATATATATATATATATATATATATATATATATATATATATGTACAATATATATCCATCCATCCATTTTCTATTTATATATAATGTGTCTCATTGCAGATTACCCGACACTGTGGCGCGAGCGCGACGATGTCATGTTATCGACGGGAAAATGCATTTTTAGACAATATGAAGTGTGTGAATGTGAGTGTGAATGTTGTCTGTCTATCTGTGTTGGCCCTGCGATGAGGTGGCGACTTGTCCAGGGTGTACCCTGCCTTCCGTCCGAATGCAGCTGAGATAGGCTCCAGCACCCCCCCGTGACCCAAAAGGGACAAGCGGTGGAAAATGGATGGATGGATGGATGGATGGATGATTTGCCTGAGCGGCTAGGAGACCCCGAGAGTAACACACAGTAGAAACTGGATTGATGGACAGGCTAGAAAAGACGGATACAAAAATTATAATATTATTTAAAAAATGTAAAAAAAATTTTTTACTCAGGAGTCAGGACTAACCGCAGGCCAAACTTTGGATGCTGGTGGGCCGTATCTGGCCCGCGGGTCGTAGTTTGGGGACTTTGGGATAGATTAAAATATATATATATATATTTTTTTTTTTTTTACTTGGGACTCCCCGCGGGACGGATTTTGGATTTTGGACGCTGGACAGTCCGTGTCTAGTCGGCGAGATGTAGTTGTGGGACCCCTGGGATAGATTCAAAAAATAATAATAAAAATAAAAAAAATTATTGCATTTGACACCCTCATCGACCTTTATCGAAAATGAGAAAAATGACTATAACTAACAAGGTATTTCACACCTAGAAGTTTGTTATTTATTTATTAGTCCAATCCCAGACAGGCTGTGACTTCCTGTTTATTGGCTTTGTAGATGCACTGAGACCAAGTCTACGTTTGTTGTGGTTTTCAAACCGCACATGTTTTTTTTCCTGTTTTGTCAAGAGGATTATTTGTGATTTGTACATTTTCAGAATGGGCTTGTTCTATTTTGGGCCAAAGTAAAACAAAGAAAACAATCTGAAGTCGTCTTTGTTTTTAAGTTATCATGCCATGATTTTACCAGTCCGGCCCATTTGGGAGTAGATTTTCCTCCGCGTGGCCCCTGAGCTAAAATGACTTTGACACCTCCGGTCTAGTTCACCCTCTTGCATCATCTTTTCACCATGGCCGACCTCTGTTCCCACTCCTCTGCAGGCGTGTGTCTGGTCCTGGGATGCATGATCTACCCCGACGGCTGGGACAGCGATGAGGTGCGGCGGATGTGCGGCGAGCAGACGGACAAATACAGCCTGGGCGCCTGCTCCATGCGCTGGGCCTACATATTGGCTATCATGGGCATCCTGGACGCTCTCATCCTCTCCTTCCTGGCCTTTGTCCTGGGGAATCGACAGGACGGCCTCATGACGGAAGAGCTGCTGGCAGAGAGCAAGGGTAAGGATGCTGATGAAGACGTGGCGGTACAATGTGGACAAGAGGTGCCAACAGAAGTAACTGCTTTATTACACCGCGGTGAGCGCAGCAATGGCGCCCTCTGCTGGCGAATGCGAGATAATACCGTGTGAAGGATGCTTCTGGCAATGTGTGATTGTGGGAGGCTATTAATAGCACGACCTTGAGAGTGTGCAAAATGCATTTTAATGTTGTCTCTGTGCTCGTGCTTTTTTCAGAGGGAGGCAATGCTTGAAAACATTTAGGTAAGAAAGAACAGACACTGTTCATATTTGTATGAAATGTAAATACCAAAGACATTTCATTGTTGAAGTGTGCATATCTCTTTTTGTTGTGAAAAAGACTAAAATCTAATTAATATGCTCCATACATACATTTATATATAAATGCATGTGGGTGGAAGCGTGAGTATTTATATATATATATATATATATATATATATATATATATATATATATATATATATATATATATATATATATATATATATATATATATATATATATATATATATATATATATATATATATATATATATATACAGGGTTTCCCACACATTCATTTATTTGTGGCGGCCCGCCACGAAAGAATTACGTCCGCCACAAATAAAAATAAAAATAAAATAAAATAAATGTTTTGTCCTCTCCAGCTTCTCAGGCAAATCATATACAGTAGTTGATGTAGATGTAGATTTACTTTACAAAAGAGAAGTGTAGGATACTTCTCTTGTTGCCTTATTTGTATTTGACTTTATTAAATGTATTTATATTAGAAACACAACATGTGTATATAACAAAGGGTGCAAAGTCTGCAGGCAGTAGGAAACACATGGTTAAGTGTAGGGAGTAAAACTGATGGCAGTCTAACATTGAAGATTTTTGGAGCTCTTTGTTCAGTGGATCAGATGTTTGATGAAGCTCTGTGTCTATCTACCACCACTACTGTTTTCTGTTTATTTGTTACTGACTGTGGCAGGACACCTCTGCCTCTGTTTCACTTTATGTTGCTGGTAAATAATATGCTTGTAGTAGTAGGCTAAAGCTAAATTATTTAGTATGCACTAATTAAAGGGGCAGAGCTTTGAGACATTTTAGCTTTTATATTTTATAAGATATATTTTTTGTAAGAGCCACAATTCATAAATATATTTCAGTGAATAACTTATTGTTCAAATCTGTATATAAATATGTACATAAAGTGTTGTAATTATATTGTAAAATGGATGGATGGATGGACGTTTAAAACAAAACTGTTATTATTAATTAGTAAGTATACATTTTTTTTTAGCCTTTTTAGAGAAAATCCAATCATTGTAGTAAATTATGCAAATTATTCGATGTCATGGTGACCACGCCCATAGCCACGCCCCCACCGCCACAGGTATCTTGGCAGTTTATGGGAAACACTGTATATATATATATATATATATACATACATTTATATAACAAAATCCAAGAGTGTTTATATTCATTAAAATTTATAGAAATATGTATATATATATACATATATATACATATTTCTATATATACACACATACATACATTTATATAACAAAATCCAAGAGTGTTTTTATTCATTAAAATGTATAAAAATATGTGTAAATATATATATATATATATATATATATATATATATATATATATATATATATATATATATATATATATATATATATATATATATATATATATACCCCGCCTTCCGTCCAAATGCAGCTGGCGTAGGCTCCAGCTCCCCCATGATATATATATATCTATATATACAGTCGTGGTCAAAAGTGTACATACACCTGTAAAGAACATAATGTCATGGCTGTCTTGAGTTTCCAATCATTTCTACAACTCTTATTTTTGTTGTGATTGTGATTGGAGCACATACTTGTTGGTCACAAAAAACATTCATGAAGTTTTGTTCTGTTATGAATTTATTATGGCTCTACTGAAAATGTGAGCAAATGTGCTGGGTCAAAAGTATACATACAGCAATGTTAATATTTGCTTACATGTCCCTTGGCAAGTTTACCTGCAATAAGGCACTTTTGGTAGCCATCCACAAGCTTCTGCTTGAATTTTTGACCACTCCTCTTGACAAAATTGGTGCAGTTCAGCTAAATTTGTTGGTTTTCTGACATGGACTTGTTTCTTCAGCATTGTCCACACGTTTAAGTCCGGACTTTGGGAAGGCCATTCTAAAACCTTAATTCTAGCCTGATTTAGCCATTCCTTTACCACTTTTGACGTGTGTTTGGGGTCATTGTCCTGTTGGAACACCCAACTGTGCCCAAGACCCAACCTCCGGGCTGATGATTTTAGCTTGTCCTGAAGAATTTGGAGGTAATCCTCCTTTTTCATTGTCACATTTACTCTCTGTAAAGCACCAGTTCCATTGGCAGCAAAACAGGCCCAGAGCATAATACTACCACCGCCATGCTTGACGGTAGGAATGGTGTTCCTGGGATTAAAGGCCTCACCTTTTTCTCCTCCAAACATATTGCTGGGTATTGTGGCCAAACAGCTCCATTTCTGTTTCATCTGACCACAGAACTTTCCTCCAGAAGGTGTTATCTTTGTCCATGTGATGTCAGATGAAACACAAATTGAGCTGTTTGGCCACAATACCCAGCAATATGTTTGGAGGAGAAAAGGTGAGGCCTTTAATCCCAGGAGTGGTCAAAAATGTAACCAGAAGCTTGCTAGAAGCTTGTGGATGGCTACCAAAAGTATACTTTTGACCCAGCAGATTTGCTCACATTTTCAGTAGACCCAGAATAAAGGAATGACCGTGTGCTTTGTGTGGTATTTCCAGGCTCCCGAGCTCTCCTTGTACAATGTTCCCGCAAAGAACCATCCCGTCAACATCAGGTCGCAGGAAGAGAAGAAAGGACGAACCCAAGCAGCCTGACCAAAAAAAGAAAAGAAGAAGAGGAAACCCTCAGTAATTGTCATCTTGTTTGCTTGCAGCCCCTTACATCATCTCCAGGCTTCTTCTCCAGCACTTAGACATGTAATGCACATAGTGTGTCTAACGCCCTTTTGCTTAGATAGACCATGGCGGGGGTGCA
Organism: Entelurus aequoreus; assembly: GCF_033978785.1. Taxonomy (NCBI): domain Eukaryota; kingdom Metazoa; phylum Chordata; class Actinopteri; order Syngnathiformes; family Syngnathidae; genus Entelurus; species Entelurus aequoreus. The sequence continues at coordinate 2,056,668 of NC_084754.1, read as the reverse complement.
GACTGTTATCCTCATGAAGAGTGTGGGTAGCACCAGCTGCATTATGAGCACACACCCACTACGATACAACCCACACATGTATGTACTATACTCTACTCTACTTCGCCTAGGTCAACTCCGCCTGTGTCACAATTTATCCGGAGAAGCTGAGAATCGATGTACAGTAAATATGTTGTGTTCATAATTATGTAAGGCTCGACGACGACACGGAAACGTCTTTTTTTTTTTTTTTAGGTTCATCGGTACGTCCCTTTTCTGTTCACATGTCAAATATCTAGATTGAAGTGTGTAAAATATATACTGTATGACGACGCTTCTAGGACTTTTAGGTCAGGGGTCCCCAGACTAAGTCCCAAGTTAAAAAAATATAATATAATATAAATACATATATTTTTTAATTATGATTATTTTAAATCTGTCCTTTCTAATCCATTTTCTACCGCTTGTTACTCTCTAGCCACTATGGATACGGCCTGCCAGCTTCCAAAATCCAGCCCGCGGGAAGTCCCAAGTTTTAAAAAATATATATACAAGCGGTAGAAAATGGATGGATGGATGGATATATATATATTTTTAATTTTTATTTTTTTTATTTTTATTATTATTATTTTAAATCTGTCTTTTCTAATCCATTTTCTACCGCTTGTTACTCTCTAGCCGCTATGGATACGGCCTGCCAGCGTCCAAAATCCGGCCCATTTTTAAAAATAAATAAAAATTATATATATATATATATATATATATATATATATATATATATATATATATATATATATATATATATATATATATATATATATATATATATATTTTTTTTTTTTTTTTTTTTTTTATTTATTTATTTTTTTATTTTTTATTTTATTTTTTTTTTTATTTTTTTTATTAATATGACCATTATAATCCATTTTCTACCACTTGTTACTCTCGGTGTCTCCTAGCCGCTCAGCCAAATTATATTGTTTAAAAAATGATTTTCCCATTGATAATGTGACATCTGACAAACTTTTGGCCTGTACTGTGTATGTGTGTATGTACAGTATATGTATATATATATATATATATATATATATATATACACTACCGTTCAAAAGTTTGGGGTCACATTGAAATGTCCTTATTTTTGAAGGAAAAGCACTGTACTTTTCAATGAAGATAACTTGAAACTAGTCTTAACTTGAAAGAAATACACTCTATACATTGCTAATGTGGTAAATGACTATTCTAGCTGCAAATGTCTGCTTTTTGGTGCAATATCTACATAGGTGTATAGAGGCCCATTTCCAGCAACTATCACTCCAGTGTTCTAATGGTACAATGTGTTTGCTCATTGGCTCAGAAGGCTAATTGATGATTAGAAAACCCTTGTGCAATCATGTTCACACATCTGAAAACACTTTAGCTCGTTACAGAAGCTACAAAACTGACCTTCCTTTGAGCAGATTGAGTTTCTGGAGCATCACATTTGTGGGGTCAATTAAACGCTCAAAATGGCCAGAAAAAGAGAACTTTCATCTGAAACTCGACAGTCTATTCTTGTTCTTAGAAATGAAGGCTATTCCACTAAATTGTTTGGGTGACCCCAAACTTTTGAACGGTAGTGTATATATATGTATATATATATATATATATATATATATATATATATGAATGAACAAATGTGGAGTTATGTACTTAACAAAAAAAGGTGAAATAGCTAAAAACATGTTTTCTATTCAAGTTTCTTCAAAATAGCCACCCTTTGCTCTGATTACTGCTTTGCACATTCTTGGCATTCTCTCGATGAGCTTCAAGAGCTCACACTATTAACTGGGGGGGGGGGGGGGTTCCCCACGTCTCCGGTCCCCTCTAAGGTTCCTCATTGTCATCCCATTTGGTTGAGTTTTTTCTTGCCCTGATTGGGATCTGAGCCGAGGATGTCGTTGTGGCTTGTGCAGCCCTTTGAGACACTCGTGATTTAGGGCTATATAAATAAACTTTGATTGATTGAAGAGGTAGTCACTTGAAATGGTTTTCACTTCACCGGTGTGCTTGAAGCACATGGAGAGAATGCCAAGAGTGTGCAAAGCAGTAATCAGAGCAAAGGGTGGCTATTTTGAAGAAACTAGAATATAAAACATGTTTTCAGCTATTTCACCTTTTTTTTGTTAAGTACATAACTCCACATGTGTTCATTCATAGTTTTGATGTGACAATCTACAATGTAAATAGTCATGAAAATAAAGAAAACACATTGAACGAGTAGAAGGTGTGTCCAAACTTTTGGCCTTTATATACAGCCCAGCCCCCAACCAAGTTGTTTTAACCCAATGCGGCCCCCGAGTCAAAAAGTTTGGGGACCCCTGTTTGAGGTCACCCCCCCTCAATGCCCAGCTAGCTAACTTTGCACAGCGCTCCGATTTGCTCTTTTATAGTATGGACACTGTGACGGGGCTGCCGCTTGCAGGACGTGTAGCTGGTGTCTGTCTGCTGGCGCCAACGTGTCACATGGTCGCTTGCCGGGGATGCCAAACGCCACTGACACACACACACACACACACACACACACACACACACATGTACACACCCAATTTCCCCGCCTTGTATTTGAGCGTGTCTTCTTGTGTTCCTCTCTGAACCTCCCGTCCGAGCTATCCAGTGCGTGCATACAGGGTAACAGGGTGGAGCGGCATCGAACGCCGCGGCTTATGTCGGGATGAAAGGGATTTAGCTTCACCTGTCTTGTGTAAATACATATAGAGATGATAGTGCTATAGACATGACCAGCATATACAAAAAGGGTTTATCTTACAAGGATTTTAAGAAAAAGAAAGGAAAAATATACTGACACTTAATAAAGATTTTCACTCTCTGACTGTGTTTTATTGTTTTATGTCCTTTTCCTTCGAAAGGTCAACTTGTTGTCTTGCCCTTGCAGGTTATTTAAAAACATTCATGACAAAACCATAAAATAAGTATCAATACACACTAAAAATGTTGGGTTAAAAAAGAACCCAATTTTAACCCAACTGCTGGTTCAGAAAAGGACCAACCCCTTATTTGAGTTATTTGAGCTCAACATTTTGGGTTAATTTTTTCAACCCAACTTTTGCATTGAATTATTTGACCAAAAAGTTGAGTTATGACAACTTAATGTTGGGTTATTCCCAACCAAACTATTGGGTTGAATTATTTAACCCAAAAGTTGAGTTATGCTAACTCAATGTTGGTTTATTCATAACCCAACTATTGGGTTGAATTATTTAACCCAAAAGGTAAGTTATGCTAACTCAATGTTGGTTTACTCATAACCCAACTATTGGGTTGAATTTATTTAACACAAAAGATGAGTTAGGCTCACTACAATGTTGGGTTATTCCAAATCCAACTATTGGGTTGTGCAATTTAGCTCTCCTTGACCCAATAGTTGGTTAAAAATAAAACAATTTACTGCTGGTTTGTCTTACTATTGGGTTGAATTATTTAACCCAAAAGTTGAGTTATGCTAACTCAATGTTGGTTTATTCATAACCCAAATATTGGGTTATGAATACATTTTACTGCTGGTTTGTCCTACTATTGGGTTGATTTATTTAACCCAAAAGTTGTGTTATGTTAACTCAACGTTGGTTTACTCATAACCCAACTATTGGGTTTAATTTATTTAACACAAAAGATGAGTTAGGCCCACTACAATGTTGAGTTATTCCAAACCCAACTATTGGGTTGCGCAATTTAGCATTCCTTGACCCAATAGTTGGTTAAAAATAAAACAATTTACTGTTGGTTTGTCTTACTATTGGGTTGAATTATTCAACCCAAAAGGAGAGTTATGCTAACTCAATGTTGGTTTATTCATAAGTGAAGTGAAGTGAAGTGAAGTGAAGTGAAGTGAATTACATTTATATAGCGCTTTTTCTCAAGTGACTCAAAGCGCTTTACATAGTGAAACCCAATATCATAACCCAAATATTGTGTTATGAATAAATTTTACTGCTCATTTGTCCTACTATTGGGTTGAATTATTTAACCCAAAAGTTGAGTTATGCTAACTCAATGTTGGTTTACTCATAGCCCAAATATTGGGTTTAATTTATTTAACACGAAAGCTGAGTTATGCTCACTAAAATGTTGGGTTATTCCAAACCCAACTATTGGGTTGCGCAATTTAGCTCTCCTTGACCCAATAGTTGGTTAAAAATAAAACATTTTACTGCTGGTTTGTCTTACTATTGGGTTGAATTATTTACCCAAAAGTTGGGTTATGCTAACTCAATGTTGGTTTACTCATAACCCCACTTTTGGGTTTAATCTATTTAACACAAAAGATGAGTTAGGCTCACTACAATGTTGGGTTATTCCAAACCCAACTATTGGGTTGCGCAATTTAGCTCTCCTTGACCCAATAGTTGGTTAAAAATAAAACATATTACTGCTGGTTTGGGATTACCGGGTATGCAAGATTAACCTTCCACTCACAAGTACCACGTTTTATCCAAGTCACATGTCAATACTACCACGAAACAAGAATGCTGGGGTCAACTAAAGGAACATAACTTCCATGGACACTGCTACTCTCCCTATGATAGTAGTCATGTTTCTGTCTGCCATATCATTAGAAATAAAGAATAATAAGTCTGGGGCTAACATGGTTGAGGCATTGCAGTGAAAGCAATCCGGCTCGTGTGTCTAGGATTAGTTTGTGTGTGCTTCATTGGTTTCTTGGGAGTCGTTTTGGGGGACCAGACAGTGAATAACATTAACTGTGTTTCATTAGACCGAAACAACAATATGTTGTGTTGGAATTAATTTGTGGGGTTAATTGTGTGGTTATTGCTTTTTCTATTGCATGGAACTTCGCAATAATTAAATAATTTAACCAGGGGTGGTTGCAAACATCTTCATCTTCATTAGGAGCAAAGCTACTATTTATATAATAATGAATTGTAATACTGTACATAGGCTTGTTACTGTGGGATGCAATGACATCATTCTATGTTCAACCCAACATATTTATTGTATTGGTATTTAAAATGTATATAATATGTATGTATATATATATATATATATATATATATATATATATATATATATATATATATATATATATATAGCCTTGTGACATCTGGAGGGCCAAATGGGAAAATATTTAATATAGCTTTAAATAATTACGTCAATGTGTCATTAGGTAATAAAATCACTATATATACACTGTATATATATATATTGATGGAACCAGATTTTTTTCCATATATCCATTTTTAAGTGTTACTTCTTTCCTTCCATAGTCATATTACAAAATAGCTAGTATTCTTCCTTCTTTCTAGTCTGCAAAGTAAGGTGTCGGCCTTCTAGCAGTGGAATGCAGGGAGTAGTCTAAACAACGAGGGTGGGAGCGAGGGACAGAGGGAAGAACACAGGATATATATATATATATATTTTCCCATGATAGGATAGGACTTTATTGTCATTGCACAAGTACAACGAAACTTTGTTTTCAGCACAAACACGTTCCAGATTAGACAAACAAACAGTGTACAGGGTTACAGAACAGGAACGCTGATGGGTCGCCACAAGACGCCCCGTAAAAGATGGGAGAAAGGTAAAACGCTGGGGAAGAAGATGAGTAAAAAAAAATACAATCTAGACTGGGGTCTTAAGGGGGCCTAGCCTGGAGTGGGGAAAAAACCTCCATGCCATGCACACATAAACATGTTACATATAATCACGACAACTCGCAACACAGGGGGCGGGGGGACTTGGGGCCCTGGAGGTCGACTGCTACTATAAAGCGTTGCCAGCCGTCCATCACCCCGAAGGGGAATCAAGCGGTGGTGAAGTCGTGGGGTGGGGGTGGGTGTATATGCCCATTGTCTTGGGTGTGTTGATGTACTGTCCATAGGCCTGGGGCCGTTCTGCATGCAAGCAAAAGTTGGACTCCAGGTGTCGTTGAGGAGGGAGGGAGGTCAAAAGCGTCCATCATTGCATGTTAATAAGCAACTAATTAATGGTGAATATGTTCCCCATACTAAAGTGTTACCATGTTTTTTTTTACTGGTGCATAAAATGAAGCGTGCATGAACATCACCTTGTTCAAACAACAAAACCAACACAGTGCATAAACTCACAACAAATTACACACCTGCAAATCAGTCAGCTGTTGCCGTATCCGTAATACGCCGATAATGAGAAGTTTGTATTTACACGATGAGTCGGGTGTGTTTTGACCTCCGCCGAACCCCAGAGGTCGACTCACCAAACCCCTGGGGTTCCATCGAACCCAGGTTAAGAACCGCTCACTCCAAACATCTCAGAACAAGCTAGTCAGGTTACTTCTAGACCTCCACCCCAGATCCCACCTCACTCCTACCCACTTCTCTAAAGTGGGCTGGCTCAAGGTGGAGGACAGAGTTAAACAACTTGCACTGAGCCTAGTCTATAAAATCCGCTACACCTCCCTGATACCGAAGTACATGTCAAACTACTTCCTTAACGTAAATGACCGCCATAACCACAACACCAGGGGGAGCTCCACTAACCACGTTAAACCCAGATTCCGAACTAACAAAGGTCTTAACTCATTCTCCTTCTATGCCACATCAATGTGGAATGCGCTCCCAACAGGTATAAAAGAAAGGGCATCTCTATCCTCCTTCAAAACCACAATAAAAGTTCACCTCCAGGCAGCTACAACCCTAAACTAACACCCTCCCCGGATTGCTAATAATCAAATGTAAACAATCAAATGCAGATACTTTTTCTTATGCCTTCTGATCTCTCTCTCTCTCTCTCTCTCTCTCTCTCTCTCTCTACTTGATGTCCATACCCCCCCCCCCTCCACACCCCTGATTGTAAATAATTCAATGTGATTATCTTGTGTGATGACTGTATTATGATGATAGTATATATCTGTATTATGAATCAATTTAAGTGGACCCTGACTTAAACAAGTTGAAAAACTTATTGGGGTGTTACCATTTAGTGGTCAATTGTACGGAATATGTACTTCACTGCGCAACCTACTAATAAAAGTCTCAATCAATCAATCAATCAATGTTTTAGAGTGATTGATTGAAAACTTGTATTTGTAGATTGCACATTTCAGTACATATTCCGTACAATTGACCACTAAATTGTAACACCCCAATAAGTTTTTCAACTTGTTTAAGTCGGGGTCCACGTAATTCGTAATCAAACTTTTTACAGGTGAATTTAATTGAACCTTCTTTTACATTTTTGATTACGTATAATTAATGAATAAACGGCAATGTTAAACACAGTAAAAGCAACGTTGTTATTAGTTTTCCTCAAATTATTTAGCCTTTTTAAATTATTTTTTTTAAAATACCGACACTGTGCCTTTAAGAGCTGCAACACAGGCGAGCGGAAACGAGATTCAAATCTTAAGCCCCGCCTCCTCCAACTGTTTTCCGGGAGCCAGAAGTATTCGCGCCACACCTCCAATAAACATGGGGGCTTCGCTGACTACTCCGCCTTTCATTTGTCCTCTCTGTCGCGTCGTGACGCGGAATCCCGTCATCCTCGAGTGTAGCCACCGCTTCTGTCCACGGTGTATCGGGGACTTGTGGAGTGTTTGCCCGTCTGGGCCGTTCAATTGTCCCGGATGGAGGTGCAAAACAAGCTACCAGACGCTGCCGTTCGACAGCGGTTTGTTATGGCCGTCGAAAACCAGTCCGAGGGCTTCGACCTCCAGCAACCTCGGTAAAGTAGCACGCGTTTTTCTGAATATTTGCAGTTTTTATAACCTTTAGAAAGAAAAACACTTGCTTTTAGCCATCCCATAAACACTAAATGGTGGGTGGTACGTGACGTCATTTCCGGTTGCGGGCGCTCGAAACAAGCGTGTAAATTATGGATTAATTCGTTTTCTATTCAAAAAGTCAGAATTGTAGCACGAATTGTTCTTAATATTTCCAGTTTGTATAACCTCCTGGAAAGAAAAACGCGTGCTTTTAGCCATAGACATCTTATAAGTAGACGCAGCATCGAGCGCTACTGGCGCTGACGAGACGCGGGGCCGCCATCTTGGAGTGGTGATCCGCTCCACTCTTTTGATTGATTGATTGAAACTTGTATTAGTAAATTGCACAGCAGGCCTGGCCCTAACCAATCTGGCGCCCTAGGCAAGATTTTAAGTGGCGCCCCCCCACATCGACAGTGAAGTGTATATACTCACAAGAAACCTTATAGCTTTGTCTTTGACCTTTTTTTTACTTAAAGAAAGCAAATTAACATATTATATGAGAATGTTATGTTAAAAACTTTCAATTATGGTTGTGAGAGGATTCCCTTTGATTACCCAGAGTGAGCTAGGGTTAGTTTTATTTGCAGACGACACAGCTGCTTTCTGTTCAGGAGAGAACACACAGAAGATAATACAAATAATAACAGAAGAAATGAACAAATTAAAAAAATGGTTTGACAAAAACAGACTATCTTAGAATCTCGGTAAAACTAAAATAATGCTATATGGTAACAGTAGAAAAGAGCATCATACACAAATACAAATAGACGGAGTAGACATTGAAAGTAGAGATGTCCGATAATATCGGCAGGCCGATATTATCGGACATCTCTACTTTCAATGTCTACTTTGCTTTAGAATGTAATATCGGAAATTATCGGTATCGTTTTTTAAATTATCGTTATCGTTTTTTATTTTTTTTAAATTTTTTATTAAATCAACATAAAAAACACAAGATACACTTACAATTAGTGCAACAACCCAAAAAACATCCCTCCCCCATTTACACAAAAGGGTTGTTTCTGTCTGTTATCAATATTTTGCTTCCTACATTATATATCAATACATATCAATACAGTCTGCAAGGGATACAGTCCGTAAGCACACTTGATTGTGCGTGCTGCTGGTCCACTAATAGTACTAACCTTTAACAGTTAATTTTACTCATTTTCTTTAATTACTAGTTTCTATGTAACTGTTTTTATATTGTTTTACTTTCTTTTTTATTCAATAAAATGTTTTTAATTTATCTTTTTTTTTTTTTAAAGGACCTTATCTTCACCATACCTGGTTGTCCAGATTAGGCATAATAATGTGTTAATTCCACGACTGTATATATTGGTATCAGTTGATATCGGTATCGGTTGATATCGGTAATTAAGGGTTTGGTCAATATCGGATATCGGCAAAAAGCCATTATTGGACATCCCTAATTGAAAGGGTAAAAGAAACCAGATTTTGGCGAGTATTAATAGATGATCAAATGAACTGGAAATCTCATATACAAAACATACAACATAAGGTGGCAAAAAACATTTCAATAATGAATAAAGCAAAATACGTCCTTGGCCAAAAATCACTTCATATTCTCTACTGCATGCTAGTGTTACATATCTGAGTTATTGTGCATAAATATGGGGAAATAACTACAAATGTGCGCTACATTCGTTAACCGTGTTACAAAAAAGATCAATTAGACTGATACATTATGTTGGATATAGAGAACATACAAACCCTTTATTTATTGAGTCAAAAATATTATAGTCCGATGATTTGGTAAAATTGCAAACAGCTAAAATGATGTATAAAGCAAACTATAACCTTCTGCCAAAGAATGTACAACAATTCTTCTCAACTAAAGAGGAGAAATACAACCTTAGAGGAAAATCTCATTTAAAACATTTGTATGCACGTACAACACTTAGAACCTTCAGCATATCAGTATGTGGAATTAAATTATAGAATGGATTAAGTAATGAAGTTAAACATTGTACTGATATGATCCACTTTAAGAGGTTGTTCAAATGAATAGTGCTTACAAAGTACAAAGAAGTAGAATTATGAGAAATACTTTCAACCTTATTGAAAATAAGATATTATTCATCTCAGTATGTTAATAATGACTGAATTAATTAATTACATATTACAAAACTGTTGTATATACTAATTCACAGATGTTATTTTATTATAAAAAGGTCAGTAAATGATTGTATATATTTGTAAACGCTCTGAAGTGGGAAAGGGGTAGGATTAAATAAGCTTTGCTTCTTCCTACTCATTTTCCGACGTGATGTAAAATGAAATGATATGAAACTGTGATGTATTATACTGTAAATGTGTTCATGTTCGAAATAAACAAAAGAAAGAAGAAGAAGAGCTGTGAGGGCCCAGCATGTAGACTCATAGATATTACTGATGACAGATGTTTCAAGCTTTGGTGGAAATCTGTAGTTTTTGAGGGCCCCTGTTTGTACTCTGCTATTTTTCAGACACATCCAGTCATGCTTTAAACGCTGAGTCCCCGTTGAGGAGGCCTTCAATCAGCCGACTCTTAGGCAAGAGAAAGGCGAGCGCACCGGTTCCAGAGCAAGCTGACACCAAGCGGCCAGCTACCTGCGACAGATCCGATGACGTCCTTACTCCAACACATTCTGTGTCCGACACGGCAGGACAACTCCGCAATGGAAAGGCAACCATTAACGGGGCAAACTCTGAATCGAAAGAGTCTGCGTGTGATTATTCCGGTGACGATGTTCCACAACACACAAGTGAGGTGTCACAACATGAAGCAGCAGAAAGGATCAGTACCAAAGACACCGACTGCCGCACTGAAGCAGATTTATGTGACGCCCCTCTTCTTGCAACAGAAAATCATTCCTTGACAAAAAAACCTGCCTCGCCTGCCAACCTGCATTCATTTACCACAGCCTCAACTTCACAGGAATCGGTGTCTCCTGCTAGCAAGTCGATACCTCTGATGTCTACCAAGCATGCTGCAGCATCCCCGATCAGAATCAGCGTCTTCTTCAAGCCCGATAACACAAATACAAGCCCTGTGCAGTGCCATTATTGCCCCAAAACGGTGCATCAGTTAGCCGTGAAGACCTGTTTGGTATGCGGGGCGTCCATGTGTGCAAAGCACCTGCGTCCACACATGGAGTCCCCCGTCTTCCGAAGCCACACCCTGGTTCCGCCCACCGTGGACATTTCTTTCTGGAAGTGCGAGGAGCACCAGGAGCTCAACCGCATCTACTGTCGGCAGTGTGGTGAGTGCGTGTGCAGTCTGTGCACCTCCATCGGTCGCCACCGCAACCACGTCTGCATCAGCACGAAGGATGCAGAGATGGAGATCAGGGTAAAGATTGTTCACACGCTGACCACTAAAATTGAGTACACCTGCACACTCTTATGGAAGACTTAGACTTAGACAAACTTTATTGATCCACAAGGGAAATAGTTGCGTTTCAAGAGCTGAATCAAACATTATGCATCAACAAAGATAATAATCAGTTTTGACAAACGGTCAACAAATGTTTGTTTGACAATATCTTCTTTTTTTTTTCCGGTGATGGATAACTTCATGTGAATGAGTGCGTCTACTTATTATATACATACTACTTATTGCATTGGGGTGTCAACCTCTTGGGAAGTTTCCAATGGAATTTATGGCCCTACAATTTTTTTTTGTTGCCAAATTCAGTTTTTTTCCAATTTTTCAAGTTGCGTATTTTCCCAGGGCAGCACGGTGGAACAGGGGTTAGTGTGTGTGTGTGCCTCACAATACTACAATTCCGCCCGAGTGCAGCTGAGGTAGGCTCCAGCCCCCATTGCGACCCCGAGAGGGACAAGCGGTAAAAAATTGATGGCTGGATGTTTTTTACCAGTATTTTAAAGGGGACCTATTATGCAAAACCAACTTCTCTTTTATTTTTTATTTTATTTAGCCTTTATTTAACCAGGTAAAATCCCATTAAGATCAAAGATCTCTTTTCCAAGGGAGACCTGGCCAAGAGGGCAGCAGCAAGGTTACATTAAAAACAGTAAACACATAAAACATCACATTTACAACATTAAAACTTGCTCACATGACAAGCATACAGACAGGGTAGACTGCAATCCTTTCACAGAAGCTTTAAACTCATTTAATGTAACAAGCATACTTGCCAACCCTCCCGAATTTTCCGGGAGACTCCCGAAATTCAGCGCCTCTCCCGAAAACCTCCCGGGACAAATATTCTACCGAAAATCTCCCGATTTGCAGCCGGAGCTGGAGGCCACGCACCCTCCAGCTCCATGCGGACCTGAGTGAGGACAGCCTTTTTCCACGTCCGCTTTCCCACGATATAAACAGCGTGCCTGCCCAATCACGTTACTCCATACGAGGCGTCCGGCATGCCGCCGATGAGCATGGTGCAGATGGAGAAGATCTTCTCGGCGTCCGTGTTGGCGCACACGTTGCCAAAGCCGACGCTGGTCAGGCTGCTGAGGGTGATGTAGAGGGCGGCGATGTACGAGCTGCGCACCGACGGGCCGCCGACCGTGTTGTTGACGTAGGGCATCTCCAGGCGTTTGCCCAGCTCATGGAGCCATCCTTGGGGAAGAGACGGGAGGACAACAGGGTGACAAGAACTAAATCATCCAGACTAGAGATAAATTGTATTATTATGTTTATCTTACCTAAAATAAATGTATTTATTAATTTAAAAAAAAACTAAATAAATGTTTAGTATATTTTGCTAAAAACATATAAATAAATTGTATTTTTATTTGTATTTTTTCTGACTCCTTATTACATCCAGCCATAGAATTATACATTAAAATAAACATATTTGAATTAATTGATTTTAAATGATCATAATAATTCATTTAAAATGGCCATATTTAATTATTAAAATAATTGCTTGTTTATCAACAACTTTATCAACAACTTTAGCATATATATATATATATATATATATATATATATATATATATGAAATACTTGACTTGGGAATTCTAGTTGTAAATATACTCCTCCCCTCTTAACCACGCCCCCCTCCCCCCACCTCCCGAAATCGGAGGTCTCAAGGTTGGCAAGTATGGTAAAAAGGGTTTGAAGTTGAAGACTCGATTGTAAGTTATTCCAAGCCTTCGGTGCTGAAAACCCTAAATGCTTTCTTGCCCACCTGATCATAAAAAATGTTGTGTATTTGGAATACCCATAAGTCACGCATTGCGGAGATATTTATAAAGCAATGTTGCCGTTCTTCATAATTCCTCCAAACAAGCCGTTAGGAATCGGCTCTGTCCTGTGATGTTTTCTGCCCTTTGACGTCAGTCGATATCTCCATATATGGTAGAATTTACCGTAGTAATGTAGTCGACATAGTCAATCACTTCTTTTTCTCCAGCCTCTTGTTGTGGGGCAGACTGGCTTGTACATGCACATGCATCCTCCACTGTTGCCATTTATAATACAAAGCGGAGTATAGTTTGCACTCCGGCTTCCTCCCGCCTCCAAAGACATGCACCTGGGGATAGGTTGATTGGCAACACTAAATTGGCCCGAGTGTGTGAATGTGAGTGTAATGTTGTCTATCTGCGTTGGCCCTGCGATGATGCGGCAACTTGTCCAGGGCGGACCCCGTCTTCTGCCCCAATGCAGCTGAGATAGGCTCCAGAACCTTCGCAACCCCGAGAGGGACAAGCGGTAGCATATGGATGGATGGATGGATGGGCACTTCCTTTGCGTGCCGGCCCAGTCACATATTATCTACGGCTTTTCACACACACAAGTGAATGTCATGCATACTTGGTCAACAGCCATACAGGTCACACTGAGGGTGGCCGTATAAACAACTTTAACACTGTTACAAATATGCGCCACACTGTGAACCCACACCAAACAAGAATGACAAACACTTTTCGGGAGAACATCCGCACCGTAACACTACATAAACACAACAGAACTAATACCCAGAACCCCTTACAGCACTAACTCTTCCGGGACGCTACCATATACACCCTACCCCAGCCCACCACCTCAACCTCACCCACCTCAACCTCCTCATGCTCTCTCAGAGAGAGCATGTCCCAAATTCCAAGCTGCTGTTTTGAGGCATGTTAAAAAAAAGAATGCACTTTGTGACTTCAATAATAAATATGGCAGTGCCATGTTGGCATTTTTTTCCATAACTTGAGTTGATTTATTTTTGGAAACCTTGTTACATTGTTTAATGCATCCAGCGGGGCATCACAACAAAATTAGGCATTATAATGTGTTAGTTCCACGACTGTATATATCGATATCGGTTGATATCGGAATTGGTAATTAAGAGTTGGACATGTCGGAATATCGGATATCGGCAAAAAAGCCATTATGGGACATCTCTATGCAGGATGTGTCCTGTTTGAGTTCGCTTATAGCATGTATTGGAGGATCAAATTATCCTACATTATGGGATTTTTGGAATTGTTAATTATACCTCGGGGCAAATTATGAATCCGGTCTCCGAATGAGAAACAGTTTGAATAGCACAATAATAAACATTAACTTCTCTGACGCTGTCAATCACATAATCATACAAGTGTACAGTACGTAATGTTGTAGTTCCTGTAATGTAAAACTTAGTGTGTGACTGTGTGCAATACAGTAGTGACGTTTTCTTACATGGTGATGTCTTTTTGCAGGGTAATCTGACAGAAGTGATCAAAGAGGTGGTAGTGGCCAAACAAGAAGTCAAAGGCCGAATGACTGAAATAACTCAGATGAAAGAAACTGCCCAAGTAAGAAACCAGAGCTTATTTTGCATCACATCAAGAGTAATACTTTGACGTAACTCTGACGTAGGGCGGTTAGTAGTGCGCCGCTCTAATGATGTCTCCTCATTCATGCTCACACAAAATGAGATTGTGGACGCTCTCATGCTAACCTGCTCATTATGACAAATTAGTGTGTCTGAGTTCTCCTCAGTGTCCAGAGGAGCAATGGGATCAAACCAAGTTTATATTTCATATTTATATATATGTATGTATGTGTGTGTGTATATTATATATATGTATATATATATTAGGGCTGCAACTAACGATTAATTTGATAATCGATTAATCTGTCGATTATTACTTCGATTAATAATCGGATAAAAGAGACAAACTAAATTTCTATCCTATCCAGTATTTTATTGGAAAAAAAACAGCATACTGGCACCATACTTATTTTTAATGTTTCTCAGCTGTTTGTAAATGTTGCAGTTTATAAATAAAGGTTTATTTAAAAAAAAAATGTATTAAAAAAAACAAAACTGCGCATAGCATAGATCCAACGAATCGATGACTAAATTAATCGGCAACTATTGTAATAATCGATTTTAATCGATTAGTTATTGCAGCCCTAATATATATATATATATATATATATATATATATATATATATATATATATATATAGTGTATATATATATACAGTGTATATATATAGTGTATATATATATATATATATATATATAGTGTATATATATACAGTGTATATATATACAGTGTATATATATAGTGTATATATATATATATATATATATATATATAGTGTATATATGTGTATGTATACATTTGTGTGTATATACTGTATATATATATATGTGTGTGTGTATATATATATATATATAATGTGTATATATGTGTGGGTGTGTATATATATGTGTATATATATATATATATATATATATATATGTATATATATATATAAGTGTGTATATGTGTGTGTATATATATAGATGTATATATGGGCAGCACAGTGGAACAGGGGTTAGTGCATGTACCTCACAATATGAAGGTCCTGAGTTCAATCCTGGGCTCGGGATCTTTCTGTGTGGAGTTTGCATGTTCTCCCCGTGACTGCGTGGGTTCTCTCCGGGTACTCCGGCTTCCTCCCACCTCCAAAGACATGCACTTGGAGATAGGTTGATTGGCAACACTAAATTGGCCCTAGTGTGTGAATGTGAGTGTAAATGTTGTCTGTCTATCTGTTTTGGCCCAGTGATGAGGTGGCGACTTGTCCAGGGTGTACCCCGCCTTCCGCCCGAATGCAGCTGAGATAGGCTCCAGCACCCCCGCAACTCCGAACGGGACAAGCGGTAGAAAATGGATGGATGGATATATATATGTATGTATATATATATATATATATATATATATATATATATATATATATATACAGTATATATATATATATAAAATGGATGGATGGATATGTATATATATATAATATAAGATGGATGGATATATATATATTTCAAATACAACACAGCCTCACATTGCCGCTGAGAGGATAAATGCTTTAAGATGCATTTGATTATAGACGTTTCTAATCCATAAACATGCAATCACAATTTGATTCAAACCTAATGGAGCTTGATGAAGATATATGTGTATGATCCGTGTGATTAGTGTGTGTGCTTTGCCGATTCCTTCATCTGCAGGCTCTTTTTAGGGCTTCGCGAGCTGGAGTGGAGCAGCAGTACGCCACAATCTTAGGTGCCCTGCAGCAAGAGGAGCAAGCAGCTCTTCAGGTTGTGGAGGAGGAGGAGAGCAGAGTGGTGGGAGATTTGGGGGATAAACTAGTCTACCTTCAGGACTCCATGCGGCCCATCCAGCAAGGCCTGGAGATTTTGGAGGCACTGGCTAATTCTAAGGGGGAAAAGGTCCTCAAGGACCAGGCCTTCCTTTTTGTGAGTGTGGATGCTAAATAGAATGTTACAAATATGACAGGATGATGACTAAACATGACAATATGTTCTTGTTTTTACAGGAATATAGCAAGTTTTTACTACTGTAAGTGATTCACCTTCTCATTGAAATGTTACTAGGCGTAAAAAACTAAGTTGTTGACGTGCTGTGACGACCCCTGACTGGAAAAGACGAAATAAAAGCGATGTGGCTTAATACTAAAAACTAGCACTGATATTGGCACACTTCTGATTAGATATAACTTTATTGATTCTTTGGGCATGTGACAACAGGGAAATTAAGGTTCCAATAGCAGCAACACCATATACAGTTTTAGGACTGGGCGATAAGGACCAAAACTGACATCCCGGTATTTTCAGGCCAAATCACGATATACAATATATATCGGTATTTTAAACAAAACCTGCGAAATGTTTAATTTAAAGCACAAGTGTCAAACTCAAGGCCCGGGGGACAAATCTGGCCCGCCAAATTATATTATGCGGCCCGCGAGAGCCTGGAAATAATATGCATTGATAAAATGGTTAATCTTTTCTTACTAAATATATTTGTATGTACTGCATGCAATTGCATATCTTTTGAAATCCAATATAAAAATCTAAATATTATATTATGTATTCAAAAAAAAAATTTTGTTAAAATAAATATAAATACTGCACTTGAATATCTGCTTGACTTATGATTTCAAAACAAATTATCAATCAAATTGTAGTCTGTAAAATTGACAATAGAAAACCTTGTTACATTGTCTAATGCATCCAGCGGGGCATCACAACAAAATTAGGCATAATAATGTGTTCATGCCACGACTGTATATATCGTATCGGTTGCTATCGGAATCGGTAATTAAGAGTTGGACAATATCAGATATCGGCAAAACAGCCATTATCGGACATCTCTAATTGGATCTCTTTGTAAAAGAAGCGCTAGCTAACAAGTGGTGTGTTTGTGCTGTTTGCATGTCTGTATTTGGGAGCTTTATGGTTTGATGCTCCTTTGATCATTGATCTAGTGACACGGAAAGTTGTGTGGATCAGCTGGAGGCTCCAGAAGAGGTGAATGAAGCTCGACTGAAATGTCTTCAGAGGTGGACGCAGAAGCGCGTGGACAATGTGGTCATCACTGAGCTAACCAAGGACAGAGAGCTATACAAGCTGCTTTGTGAGACTCCACTAATGATCAAGTACTCTTGGTCTCTTAACACCCTTCTGAAAATGTATTTTTTCCTATGTACAGATGGCACCGTCCCCACTTTGGACGCAGACACAGCCCATCCCAAGCTGCGTCTGTCTGATTGCAGGAGGGTGACCTACTCCGAGGTCCAGGAGGACTGCCGGTATATGCAGCAAACATCTTGCTTCAGTTCCTTCCCACAGGTGCTCGCTTGCCACGCCCTGGAAGTAGGTCGCTGGTACTGGGAAGTAGCCGTCACTGCGGACGAAGGCAGCTGGAAGGTGGGACTCTGTGAGGGTTTAATGGAGAGGAAAAGTCAGACGGACAGCTCTCATTTGGGTCACAACCGGTCGTCATGGTGCCTGGCGTATGATAAGGGTAAGCTGGAAGTGCTGCACAACAAGGCGGCGACTCCTGTGATCGCACACAAGATGCAGCGTGTAGGTGTGTTCCTTGACTTTGAGGAGGACACTCTGATGTTCTTTAATGCTACACCAGGGGGCAGTCTTGTTCTAATGCATTCCTACAAGCACAGCTTTACTAGGCCTCTGTACCCAGCATTGTATGTGTGCAAAACACAGCTGGCCATCTGTAGTCTATTTTAACTGATCCAGCGTACACTGGCATGGCATTTTCCATAACCTAAATGACAACTAAACCAGCACTGTGTCTTCATGAAGAAGACAAGACTGGCTTCAGTGATTTAGTACCGTATTTTTCGGAGTATAAGTCGCTCCGGAGTATAAGTCGCACCGGCCGAAAATGCATAATAAAGAAGGAAAAAAACATATATAAGTCGCACTGGAGTATAAGTCGCATTCTTTTGGGAAAGTTATTTGATAAAAGCCAACACCAAGAATAGACATTTGAAAGGAAATTTAAAATAAATAAAGAATAGTGAACAACAGGCTGAATAAGTGTACGTTATATGTAGGGCTGCAACAAATAATCGATTAAAATCGATCATTAAAATAGTTGCCGATTAATTTAGTCATCGATTCGTTGGATCTATGCTATGCACATGCGCAGAGTTTTTGTTGTTTTTTTTTTAATAAAAAATTGTTTTCATTTATTTTTTATTTTTTTAAATAAACCTTTATTTATAAACTGCAAGATTTACAAACAGCTGAGAAACAATAATCAAAATAATTATGGTGCCAGTATGCTGTTTTTTTTTCCAATAAAATACTGGATAGGATAGAAATGTAGTTTGTCTATTTTATCCGATTATTATCGATTAATCGAAGTAATAGTCGACAGATTAGTCGATTATCAAATTAATCGTTGGTTGCAGCCTTAGTTATATGACGCATAAATAACCAACTGAGAATGTGCCTGGTATGTTAACTAGGGCTGCAACTAACGATTAATTTGATAGCCGATTAATCTGTCGATTATTACTTCGATTAATAATTGGATAAAATAGACAAACTACATTTCTATCCTATCCAGTATTTTATTGAAAAAAAACAGCATGCTGGCAGCATTATTATTTTGATTATTGTTTCTCAGCTGTTTGTAAATGTTGCAGTTTATAAATAAAGGTTGTTTTTTTAAAAAAAAAAAAGCCTCTGCGCATAGCATAGATAGATCCAACGAATCAATGACTAAATTAATCGGCAACTATTTTTATAATCGATTTTAATCGATTAGTTGTTGCAGCCCTAATGTTAACGTAACATATTATGGTAAGAGTCATTCAAATAACTATAACATATAGAACATGCTATACGTTGACCAAACAATCTGTCACTCCTAATCGCTAAATCCCATGAAATCTTATACGTCTAGTCTCTTACGTCAATGACATCAATAATATTATTTCATATTTTACGATAATGTGTTAATAATTTCACACATGAGTCGCTCCTGCGTATAAGTCGCACCCCCGGCCAAACTATGAAAAAAAACTGCGACTTATAGTCCGAAAAATACGGTAGGTGCCAAAAAGTTGAACTAAACGTTGCACTCTGACTGGCTCAACCGTCCACCAGTGTCATCATTGATTTATCAACAGAGTACAAGCTAGGTGAGAATTAGTGCTACAAAGTTGACATGAGTGGCAGTTGATAGAAACAGATGTGTAGCGGCAAAGTGTAAAGAAAAATAAAAAAAAAGACTAATTGTAGTGTACGCTCTGCTGCGTGGGTTTTCCTACTGCTCCGTGCGAGGCGTGAATCCTAGTCGCCGACATGAGAGGCAAGCGCGCTAAGTACTGAGTTAAAAGGCCAGCCTATTCTGATTGATAGCGCCCGGCTCTGAATTGTTCAGCCACTGGTTTTTGCTTTTAGTACTGATTGTTTTATAGAGCTGCAGCCGTGTTTTTTCAGAATTGTATATTTTGTATTTCGTCATTTTACATCTTTAAAGTTGTTCCATTGTATCACATACACTGTATTTGTCAATACAACATTGTCATACGTAATCCTGATCTTATGAAAATATGAGTAAGGATTTTGGGTATTTCGCATCTCAGTCTTATCTTTCTGAACAAATAAATAATCAAACCTACAACCTCCTTTTTTTTTAACATTCTCCTCTTGTGCTAAAGGTTGGGCTCTGTTTGTCCTCAGCAGGTAACATTTGGTGTGCTAACTGTGAACTTCCGCCCACACAGCATGTGACATTTGCTGACAACAAATAACGCAACCCAAAGGGAAATGGGCCTGACAGCTGGACTTTGTTTGAGGTCCGAGGGAAAGGCGTTCTTCTGTAGTAAACCGTCATGACAAGGTATTAAATGGAGATTTTTCTAAAGACCGTTAATATAATAAGCAATAATAATGCATTTGATTTATAAAACACTTTTTTTCTGGTGAACCAAACGCGTTACTTTGGAAAAAAGTTAATACTGCACATACTCCACATGCACAAAAGTAGGAAACATTTCTGTATAAAATGTATGAATTCACTTTCACTTAGTTTAAAGTGTAAAAATAAGTCAAGTATTATCTGTCATGATCATGATGTAAAAAGCATATATATATATATTATATTGCCAAAAGTATTTGGCCACCTGCCTTGACTCACATTCCTAACCCATTTGGTTCTATATGTGAGTCCACCTTTTGCAGCTATTACAGCTTCAACTCTTCTCGGAAGGCTGTCCACAAGGTTGCAGATTGTGTTTATAGGAATTTTCGACCATTCTTCCAAAAGCGCATTGGTGAGGTCACACACTGATGCTGGTCGAGAAGGCCTGGCTCTCAGTCTCCGTTCTAATTCATCCCAAAGGTGTCAAATTCACAAGCTTCTGGTTGAATTTTTGACCACTCCCCTTGACAAAATTGGTGCTGTTTTTTTGTTTTTGGTTTTTTTTCATCTGACATTACAAGAACAAAGATAAGACATTCTGGAGGAAAGTTCTGTGGTCAGATGAAACAAAAATTGAGCTGTTTGGCCACAATACCCAGCAATATGTTTAGAGGAGAAAAGGTGAGGCATTTAATCCCAGGAACGCCATTCCTACCATAATGCATGGTGGTGGTAGTATTATGCTCTGGGCCTGTTTTGCTGCCAATGGAACTGGTGCTTTACACAGAGTAAATGAGACAATGAAAAAGGAAGATTACTTCCAAATTCTTGAGGACAACCTAAAAATCATCAGCCCGGAGGTTGGGTGTTCCAACAGGACAATGACCCCAAACACACATCAAAAGTGGTAAAGGAATGGCTAAATCAGTCTAGAATGAAGGTTTTAGAATGACCTTCCCAAAGTCCTGACTTAAACGTGTGGACAATGCTGAAGAAACAAGTTCATGTCAGAAAACCAACAAATTTAGCTGAACTGCACCAATTTTGTCAAGAGGAGTGGTCAAAAATTCAAGCAGAAGTTTGTGGATGGCTACCAAAAGCGCCTTATTGCAGGTAAACTTGCCAAGGGACATGCAAGCAAATATTAACATTGCTGTATGTATACTTTTGACCCAGCACATTTGCTCACATTTTCAGTAGACCCATAATAAATTCATAAAAGAACCAAACTTGGTGGTTTGCTTTTTCCAAGATGAATATGAACATTCACCATATGCAAAACATAATATGAATTAATTAATTCACTTCATTGTCTTTGCAGCTTGTAGCTTTCAGGGAAGCTACTGGGTCTAAAAATAGCTAAGCCACTGGAATCGCTACTGTTTTATAAAGTAGCAAAGCTACGCTACTCGGAAATGTAGTTAAACTACGTAGCTTTGCTACATGTAGCTCTTTACCGCCCATCACTGTGTATTGCAAACCAAAGGACTCAAAAAAATAAATGCATATACAATTACGCACTGCTAAAATACGTACATTCTAACAAAATTACCGTAAATATTTCATAAACTGTTAACATTTAAGTGTAAATGAAAACACAGCTTCACCACTTTTGTCATATTTTTTGTGCTGAAAAGTCTCTACGAATTCAGCTCCAGACTTCTTCATGCCACTGATTGTCACTTGAGTTCCTGATATTATGACCTGTCTTTGACCTTGAGTTATTGTCAATACACGGGGCCATTTAACATGAGCCTTAAAGTCCCTTTTTGTCACTGGCGAAAGGGTAGGAATAGAAGCACAGATTGTGTTGGCTCCCAGGCTGGGGGCCTTCTGCCGATTCAATTAGCATTCTTCTGGAAAAATCTGCCCTGAATCAACTTTCCCCCAAACCCCTTTTTTTTCTACATCAGCTAAATCAACTTTGAAACCATTTAACAAGCAATGTATTGCCAACCAACAAATTCCTTTTAATTAATGAGATATTAATTCATCACTGTCTCACTTATTTCTTCCAGCAGCCATTGTGATGCCAAGCTCATGCTTCCATTTAAATGCTTTCAGTCGGCCCAGCAACAAAATGAGAATTATGAAGTAATTGGATATATGCTAATTAGGTCATGTGTCCATTAGAGGCTATATAGTCACAACAATCCCTTTCAGTCCCTTGGAATAGCTTTTGAACCTCCCATCAGTGCAGAATTAGATCGGTTCGGTGGCCCTTTTATTAACGTAAGCGCGGAAAAGTAAATGGGTTTTTCCATAGAGCGATTTAAACGGCCAGTCAATGGGTATACGATTACATGCAATATCAATACTGTTGGAATCAGGTATACAAGTCATTAATAGAACTAAGCAATAAACAAGTACCGGCATGACTGTAAATTACCGCAGCAGCTCTGGTTTAAGTATGGAACTCTAATGCACCTTATGGTGATACTTTTGACTAGGGATGATGTTTGATAAGAAATTGTCGAGTTCGAGCCTGTTATCGAATCCTCTTATCGAACCGATTCCTTATCGATTCTCTTATCGAGTCCAGATAGGTTGTTGTGTATGGAAAATAAAACACAATATTTGGTTTAACAAATCACTTCACATTCTCTACTGCTCACTAGTGTTACATATCTGGGTTATTGTGCAGAAATATGGGAAACAACTACAAATGTGCGCTACATCCGTTAACCGTGTTACAAAAAAAATTAATTAGACTGATACATAATGTTGGATATAGAGAACATACAAACCCTTTATTTATTGAGTCAAAAATATTAAAGTTCGATGATTTGGTAAAATTGCAAACAGCTAAAATGATGTGGAATTAAATGATGGAATGGATTAAGTAAAGAAGTTAAACATTGTACTGATATGATCCACTTTAAGAGCTTGTTCAAATGAATAGTGCTTGCAAAGTACAAAGAAGAATTATGAGAAATACTTTCAACCTTATTGAAAATAAGATATTCTTCATCTCAGTATATTAATAATGACTGAATTAATTAATTACATATTACAAAACTGTTGTATATACTAATTCACAGATATTTTATTATAAAAAGGTCAGTAAATAATGTATATATTTGTATGAAGTGGGAAAGGGGTAGGATTAAATAAGCTTTACTTCTTCCTACTCCTGTAAAGTGAAATGATATGAAACTGTGATGTATTATGATGTAGTCAGATCATGTTTTGTTTAGTTCTGTTCTGTTCGTTTTGGACTTCCTTAGTTGTTTTGTGCACTTCGGGGGTTTGTTTTAGTCACCATGGTTACTTATGATTTTCACCTGCCTTGTACGCGCACCTGTTGCTCATCAGAGACTATTTAAGCCTGCCTTTTCCGCTCACTCGTCGTGGCTTCATTGTTTGCATTTGCAACAGTTACGTTGGCATTCTGCTTTTCCAGCTCATGATTCCTGTGCTAAGTTACCTTAGCTTCTAGTATTCCTGTGCTAAGTAAGTTTTTGCTTTGGCTTCTCGTGCGAACGGCACACTTTCCTTTTGTTTCGTTCCTGTCTGTTGTAATGTGTATGATTTATGAGAACTAAATCATCTCTTACCTGCACGCTTTCGTCCGGAGCCGTCAGTTTTGCGTCCCGGGAACGAACCGCAGCACGCTGCACCCCACCGTGACAAATGACTGAGCTACGTGACGTCATTTCTTGTGATGTCACACAGGGCATTCCTTGTCGGGACAGGATTCGTTCCAAGGGATTCGAATAAAGAACCAATTCTTTTTCTTTATTAAGTGGTCTCGATAACGGGTACCGGTTCTCAAAAAGGGATTCGAGTCCGAGGATTCGGTTCTTTTCTTATCGAACAACCGGGAAAACCGGTTTCGAGCATCATCCCTACTTTTGACACATCATCAGTGATACACCTGGGGTCATTGGGTGTTTCGGGTCTTTAATCATCAGACACCTTCGCTTGGGTGACCCAGCCGGTAGTATTCAGCTTGTGTCCAGGGATCCCCCCTACAAATCCCCAGCCACCGGGAGGTATTTTCTGCGGCCTAGAGGATGTTCTTTGTGGCTTTTCTTGACTGCCGTCCTCTGATGCCAAGGAGTTTGAACACACTGTAGGGAGTCACATGCGAAACCTCTGCAACCGACTTCGATTAGATTTCCAGCCACTGCTCTGGCACTCTGCGGTGAGCTTGGAGAATTTGGCCCTCTTGCGCTTATTGGCAGTGCCGGCCCAAGCCTCCATGGGGCCCTAAGCAAAATTTGATTTTGGGGCCCTCTATTTCTGCCAATAATATTGATTGTTGATCATTCACACACCTACTGTATGTATCAAGGATTTCAGTTCCTGCCTCAAATGGCTTAACTTGACTTTCCGCAGATTTAGCTTTGCAGGGTTTCTTGGTCCTTGCTTTTGTTCCACTCCAAAATGTTCAGCTCCCATGCTCATTATGATGGAGCGCATGGTTTGGAGTAACTGGTCAGCATCACCATTCGAAAGGAGTTCCAGGGTTTTGTCTATGTCCTCATCCAGCTTGGTCTACCCCTTGCTGTTGGTGACAGGCCACTTCACCCGACAATGATCCAATTTCCTGCTTGGTGAGGGGATTTGTGTTGCTTGGATGTTCCAGGTACTGTGGCCTGGCTCCTCCTCCGTCTGACCAGGTTCTGCAGCCGGCCCAACAAAGACTGTTTGTCGCGTTGCTTCATTTGTTCCCTTCAAGGTAGGCCATCTTAGTCTGGTGGATCTTTCGGACCTTTCTGCATATGCAGTCTGCGCTTATAATCTGTTGTCCATTTGCTTGGGTCATTACCAGTTATTCCGTCTGGTTGGGATGCTCAGCCTCCCCCACTCTTTGGTATTCCCAGGGACATTTTCCTGTAGAGTTATTCGCAGCATGATTCGGGTGCCCCCTCATGGAAGCTGTAGGTCAAGGAAGCAAGCCTTTGCGACCCCTGTTCTCTCAGGGTGGTCCACTGTCTTTCCAGTAGTCACCACTCTTTTCACGGGCGTCATCCAGCCTTTCCTGGAGGTCACCTGCTGAGCCAGACGTGCTAGGACTCAAATACAACTTCCGGTGATTCTTGGACACGTCATCAGTGATAAATCCGGGGTCATAGTCTGTTTCAGTACGTAAATATATAAAAAAAAGAAATGTAAATAAAAATGTGTACGAATCAGTGATGTGCGTTCGGAGAACTAATTCCTGATCTATGGAAGAAACCTGAGATGGGGCTCTGGCGTGCCAACAGACCAATTTACCATAGGGTTCCATCAAACAGGTATTTATTTATATTTTGTTCATGCACTTCAAAATACACCAAGGACCTATGATCATTTTAATCTACATTTAAAACACTTTCATGGGGTCTAGATCAGTGTTTTTCAACCTTTTTTGAGCCAAGGCACATTTTTTTCATAAAAAAAATACGGAGGCACACCACTAGCAGGAAAAAGTTAAAAAAATGAAACTCCACCAGGTTGTCTTGCCTTATTTTGAGTTTGTTGTTGTTTCCTGTGTGTAGTGCTGTACTTCCTGTCTTGCGCTGTTATTTTGGTGACCTTTCCTGTTTGGTTCTCCTGTAGCAGCTTCACGCCTTCCTTTGAGTGCTATTGCCCGCACCTGCTTTGTTTTGGCAATCAAGACTATTGAAGTTGTGCGTACGCTATTCTTCTTTGTGGGGACATTGTTGATTGTCATGTCATGTACGGGATGTGCTTTGTGGACGCCGTCTTTGCGCCACACGCTGTAAGTTTTTGCTGTCGTCCAGCATTCTGTTTTTGTTGACTTTGTAGCCAGTTCAGTTTTACATAGCCATCCCTAAGCTTCAGTGCCTTTTCCTATTTTTGGTTTAGGCTTTACATATCTTTTTACCTGCACGCTGTCTCCTGCTGTGCTCTGCATATTTGGATCACGACAAACCATCCTAGGCGCGTTCCCACTTCTACAAAGCAATGAACTACCTGCTGCCACCTACTGGTATGGAGTATTACAAGATTACCCTGCCAAGCTCTACAGAGCACAGGCACTAGACAACGGCACATTATTATGATTATTGATTTGCAAAAAATATTTCTTGGACCAATTAGGTGAAGTTGCATAATTTCCCACGGCACACCAGACAATATCTCACGGCACACTAGTGTGCCGCGGCACAGTGGTTGAAAATCACTGGTCTAGATAATATGTACTGGATATGCTTTGGTGTAAATTTTTGCTTAAATTTTGCTCCACCATCATATTTCTAACCTGTTTTTTGAGTGTCTGCAAGATGTTTGTAACCCAGGTCACACATAATTGTGTTCGACGATGATGTGTCACCTGACCTCTGCCGCTATTCCACGGCAGAGAACAAATCAGCCCAGGTGCGTGCAATCAGCGGCTCCTGTTGTGGCTGGCAGCATGAATGAGATGTGTCTTCTAAAGTGTCTTCTCAACAGATCAATCAACAAAATGGTAAGATGAAAATATCTAAGTCAACAATGCAATCATCTTTGTCGTAGAGTTCTGTGCAGAAATCGGAATTTGTTGGCGGCGCAATGCGCTCCTTGACCTCAATTGAAAAAAAATGTGTTTCTCCATTTGTTGTTTGTTCTATTTTATGATATGCTTTACTCTACCATGTTCACGTTGGTTTAGTCTGTACTTATGTTACCTTGATTTCAGCTGTAGTGTCATTTTGATAATTGTGTTGTGTTAATGTGTACACAAATTAAGTGATGACTGCAAAAACGTTTGAGTAAAATACTATAGACCAGGGTTGTCCAATCTACGTCCCGCGGGCTGAGTGCGGCCCACCAGCCTCTTCAAATTTGGCCTGTGAGACGTCATGAGTTCAACAAAGCATAAATGAATACATATATATGTATTCATATATATAAATATATATACATATATAAATGTGTGTATATATGTATACAGTATATGTATATATATGTATACAGTATATGTGTATATATGTATACAGTATATGTATATATATACATACATATATATATGTGTATAACTACATGTATGCATAAATGTGTGGATATATATGTATGTATATATACATGTTTATAAATGTATGTACAGTATATGTGTATATATGTACATGTATGTATGTACAGTGTATATATATGTGTGTATACTGTGTGTATATATACGTGTGTATATGTGTGTGTATATATATATATATATATATTAGGGCTGCAACTAACGATTAATTTGATAGTCGATTAATCTGTCGATTATTGCTTCGATTAATCGATTAATAATCGGATAAAAGAGACAAACTACATTTCTATCCTTTCCAGTATTTTATTGAAAAAAAACAGCATACTGGCACCATACTTATTTTGATTATTGTTTCTCAGCTGTTTGTACATGTTGCAGTTTATAAATAAAGGTTTATTTTTTTTAAAATAATTTTTAAATTTTTTTTATTTTTAAAAGCCTCTGCGCATGCGCATAGCATAGATCCAACGAATCGATGACTAAATTAATCTGCAACTATTTTTATAATCGATTTAATCGATTAGTTGTTGCAGCCCTAATATATATATATATACATATATGTATGTATGTGTATATATATATGTATATGTATCTATATATGCATATGTATATATATATATATATATACACATTATATATATATATATATGCATATATAGATACATATATGTATATATATATACACACATATATATATATATATTTGTGTTTGTGTGTATGTATATATGTGTGTGCGTGTGTATGTATATTGATATGTATTTCTTAAAATATTGGTCTGTCATTTTATTAACACCAAAAATGTATTTTACCATCACTATCCTTTTACCAGACACGGTGGAAAATAAACTTCATAAACATTTAGATTCACCCGGTCACAACATTAAGTACACCTGCACATTTGCTGATCCCTTCAGATGCTGCATGTCGCACGTCAGTGTTATTATAGACATGCAAAAGTTTCATGAAAATATTACTTCTTCCTACCTTGTTTTGTGTTTCTTCATAGCCCGAAGCTCTCCATGAGAGCTTGACTTAATGTCGAAGTGCCTCCACCTCGCTCCCCCTTTGAAATTCCTGCCCTCCCTGCATCTGTGCGTGTGTACGAATCCAAGGAATGCGGAAATGGAATTGCACATTGAAGGACTATTTCATGTGAGTGCAATCGTTACACTAAATAACGCTATATTTCTGTAATTTGTCATTTAATATACATGTTTCACACTACAAACAATCAAGTGGATAATTAATGATTTATTTTGTTTGTTTTGGAACCTAAATGCGTTCCCAGCATGCCTTGCGGGACGGAATTTTCGACATCTTTACCACAAAAACCTATCAAATCATACATTAGATCATGGAATAGTTTGTAGTTTGAAAAGTGTATTAAAGGACCTAACTTCATAGACTGCGTACCCTGGGCAGCTAATATTAAAAATTAAACTCAAACTCAAGGCCCGGGGGCCAAATCTGGCCCGCCACATTATTTTATGTGGCCCGTGAAAGCCTGGAAATAATATGCGTTAATAAAATGCTTAATCTTTTCTTACTAAATATATGTATTTCCCTTTTGACATTAAAAATCATGTACTGCATTTAATTGCATATATTTTAAAATGCAATATTAACAAAATCTAAATATTATATTATCATGTATTCCAAAAATATTTTTTGTTACAATAAAGATAAAGACTGTACTTGAATATCTGCTTAACTTATCATTTCAAAACAAATTATCAATCAAATTGTAGACCGTATAAATGACAATATATTTTACGGTTAAATTCCGCCGACCAAGTTTTTTTACCGTAAAATCAACTTTGGTACTGTTTTTTTCCATAAACAGTAAGCCACTAAAACATTAAAAAAAACAAAAACTAAAAAAACATTAAAAAAAACAAGATTTTCCGGAAAACAACAACTGCTGCTTGAATTTTACTGCTAAAAACAGTGATATTGTTTCTCCATTCCATTTATTCCGTTTTTTATATTTTATAAAAAAAAACACTGCTTTTTTTGTAAACTTCTGGCGACTGAGCTGCCAGTTTTTAAAGTAAAATTAAAATATTTTTTATGCAGCTTACGGTATGTACAAAAATACTGTTAATGTATTATGTATATTCATATATTACTCATTGTTAAAAGCGGCCCTCTGAGGGCAACCATAACTGCGGTGTGGCCCTCAATGAAAACGAGTGTGACACCTCTGCTCTATGGCAATCTCGAATCGCACTCAAAATAACTACAATATTGATGCAGACACAAAAACAACACCACAATGAGCAACATCCTGTAAGCAAGCAAAAGTGTCGTTGAGCATCTCGTTAAAAACTCGACAGTGCTTAAAAGTCAAATTTTTACGTTCACTCTTACATTTATAATGACTTATGGTCCACCATTGTTCAGGGTCACTACAGCTGCACACAAATGTAGTCACATGGTTAAAACGTGATTATCACCCTCACCCTCACCCTGACTATACCTCTGCCGGCCCCCAGGTTAATTGAGTTTGAGACCCCTGGTGTGGATCCTTGCCTGTTCAGCATAATCACTGCTTTCTTTTCTCTGCTTTAAATTGTAAATATTTTGTGTAATTACAGTAGCATTACCATTTAAAAGCTATCGGAGATCAGGTCGCTTCCTTGACACATTGCCATTATAAGTAAACCAGATCCTGGGATAGTCACTCCTAAATGTTTCTTAGTCGTATAATATTGAAACAACCCAATTCTCAGATAAAGGGTTTTTAAACTGTGTTTTGTGGCAATTCCAACTTGCACCGTAGCGTCAGTTGCTATGCAGAATGGCGCTTTCCATCGTTTTCAGCAGACTGCTTTGCAAAAGGATTAACCCCCTCTTCCTCTCACTCGAGATCCACACAAGAATGGGGCCTTCTAAATCCCTACCCTACTGTATGTGTACAGTATTTCACATTGTTTTTGTGTACCGTATTTTTTGGACCATAGGGCGCACCGGATTAAAAGGTGCACTGCGGGTTTATTCAGGTCTATTTTCATACAAAAGGCGCACCGGATTATAAGGCGCATTGTAGTGGATTGTCTGAAGCTTAAGCAGGCAACAAAAGTAGTTTAGTACAACAAATTTATTTACCCATTATCAGAAGTGCAGGTTGAATTAAGTTGGCCGTGCAGACAGACCACATGTTACTCCGGAGCAAACAAGACACACACAAGCCAAAATCACTCCCGAGTTCCGGTCTTCTGCCATTTTTTATATGTCTCTTGTGCGTCATTGTTTTTTATCGAGTGCGTCATGATTGTTTTGTTTTGGTTTTGTCTGTTCCAAAACAACCTTGTAGATATCTCTTAGTCATATTTGGAAAATCTAAACATTCTGTAGACAGGTTGGCATAACTCCATATTCACCTTTGTCCCACAACTGGTCCATTCAATGGCACAAAATAGAAGAGAATTGAAAATGAGCGGACATTCTTAAAAGACAAGAAATATAGGTCAAAAGGTCAGAAATTCTACGACACATTAAAGGGGTCATATTATGATTTTTTTTTCTAAATGTAAAAGACTTCCTTGTGGTCTACATAACATGTACCGTATTTTTCCGAGTATAAGTCGCTCCGGAGTATAAGTCGCACCGGCCGAAAATGCATAATAAAGAAGGAAAAAAAAAAACATATAAATCGCACTGGAGTATAAATCACATTTTTGGGGGAAATTTATTTGATAAAATCCAACACCAAGAATAGACATTTGAAAGGCAATTTAAAATAAATACTCTCTTACGTGAATGAGATAAATAATATTATTTGATATTTTACGGTAATGTGTTAATAATTTCACGCATAAATCGTTCCAGAGTATAAATCGCAACCCCGGCCAAACTATGAAAAAAACTGTGATTTATAATCTAAAAAATACGGTAATGGTGCTTCTTTGGTCAAAATGTTGCATAGATGATGTTTTACATTTTTACAGACTTTTGAGCGCCACGTGTAATGTTCTATATTCTCAATGGAACATCTAACGTTTTGGTGTTGTTTACTGGTGTCATATTGCAGTGTACGCGTATCTCTTATGTGTGACTGCCATCTACTGGTCACACTTATCATTACACCATGTACCAAATAAAATTGCTTCGAGGTTGGTAAGCACAACCGGACTTATTCCGTACATTAGGCTCACCGGGTTATAAGGCGCACTGTCGACTTTTGAGAAAATGAAAGGATTTTAAGTGCGCTTTATGGTCCGAAAAATACGGTACGTATTTACCTGCTTTCTCATGGGATTATTAGGGTTTTTGACAAATTTGGTTTTTGTCTGACCTTTTGGAGCGGATTGCTAACAAAAACCGAGGTTTTTGTGACATTTTTCCAATGTAAAACATATACTATACATAATATATAATTTCCATCCATTTTCTACCACTTGTCCCTTTCGGGGTGGCGGGGGTGCTGGAGCCTATCTCAGTTTATTGGCGTAAATTAGAATAATCATTTCAGTTCAATCTCACGACATCTCTGATTGAACAATAAGGCAAGTTTTCTCCTGTTTTAGAAAAGCTGGCAGCAGGTATTAGCGGCTGCGAGCGCCATCGCCCCACACGGGGTCGTCATGCCTTGTGGCCATTTCTCGCGTTGTCACGGCAACGGCTGGTGAGCCCAGGTGAGCGGGGAGCCTCACGCGTGACAGAGTCACCTGCCAGGCTTGGCATCGGCCCACGTCCCCGTGGGACGAGGTTAGACACGCTTCTTATTTCCTTCGATTGTCATCAACATTCCTCTTCAGCTAATGCGTGTGTTGAAGATTCTGCTCATGACTGTCACCAGGTTCTTATCTTTGTCTCCGCTGCTCCTGCCCTAGGGCTGAGCAGCATACTGGTATGACAGTTAACATCGGTATCTTTTTGAAAGCAAAATACTGTATACTTGAGACAATACCGCCACGCGTGTAGTTTTTGATGCGCCTTTGATCTCTGCGCCTGACAGGCAAAACACAGGGAATATTCTTTGGCGATAACGGAGGCTTCTCTGACTCGCAACGACGCAGCTGAGCAGCATACTGGTATGACAGTTAACATCGGTATCTTTTTGAAAGCAAAATACTGTATATTTGAGACAATACCGCCACGCGTGTAGTTTTTGATGCGCCTTTGATCTCTGCGCCTGACAGGCAAAACACAGGGAATATTCTTTGGCGATAACGGAGTCTTCTCTGACTCGCAACGACGCAGCTGAGCATCACTCTTTAAAAAAATATATGGCGGTGCCAACTTCTCCACTCCCGAGTGATGCGGTGCTTCATTTGGCGATTGGTGAGGGACTACATCTTTAATTATACATCAACTTATTTGCTTGGGAACTAGAGATGTCCGATAATAGCTTTTTTTGCCGATATTGTCCAACTCTTAATTACCGATTCCGATATCAACCGATACCGATATATACAGTCGTGGAATTAACACATTATAATGCCTAATTTTGTTGTGATGCCCCGCTGGATGCATTAAACAATGTAACAAGGTTTTCCAAAATAAATCAACTCAAGTTATGGGAAAAAAATGCCAACATGGCACTGCCATATTTATTATTGAAGTCACAAAGTGCATTCCTTTTTTTAACATGCCTCAAAACAGCAGCTTGGAATTTGGGACATGCTCTCCCTGAGAGAGCATGAGGAGGTTGAGGTGGAGGGGTTGGGGGGTGGCGGCGGGTGTATATTGTAGCGTCCCGGAAGAGTTAGGGCTGCAAGGGGTTCTGGGTATTTGTTCTGTTGTGTTACGGTGCGGATGTTCTCCCGAAATGTGTTTGTCATTCTTGTTTGGTGTGGGTTCACAGTGCGGCGCATATTTGTAACAGTGTTAAAGTTGTTTATACGGACACCCTCAGTGTGACCTGTATGGCTGTTGACCAAGTATGATTTGCATTCACTTGTGTGTGTGAAAAGCTGTAGATATTATGTGATTGGGCCGGCACGCAAAGGCAGTGCCTTTAAGGTTTATTGGCGCTCTGTACTTCTCCCTACATCCGTGTACACAGCGGCCTTTTAAAAAGTCATACATTTTACTTTTTGAAACCGATACCGATAATTTCCGATATTACATTTATCGGCCGATAATATCGGCAGCCCGATATTATCGGACATCTCTATTGGGAACCTATATCTCTCCTCGTAGCAAGGTTATTACTAATCTCACCTCTTTATGTTGTTAACTTCTGTTAGCAACTTAGCATAGCAGCAAGCGATAGCTCCTCTATGCTGCTCGTTCGGTGTGTCAAATGTTTAGCTACACCTCGGTTTAAAAGTTTTTTTGTTTTTTTTATTGAACAATGTACATACAAACATATATTCTCAATGTACATAAAAACAAAAGTCACTGTCAACTAGGGCTGCAAATAACGATTAATTTGATAATCGATTAATCTGTCGATTATTACTTCGATTAATAATTGGATAAAAGAGACAAACTACATTTCTATCCTTTCCAGTATTTTATTGGGAAAAAAAACAGCATACTGGCACCATACTTATTTTGATTATTGTTTCTCAGCTGTTTGTAAATGTTGCAGTTTATAAATAAAGATTTATTTAAAAATATATATATATTATTATTTTTATTTTTTTAAAGCGTCTGCGCATGCGCATAGCATAGATCCAACGAATCGATGACTAAATTAATCGGCAACTATTTTTATAATCGATTTAATCGATTAGTTGTTGCAGCCCTACTGCAACAAATCTCCACAATTTCAAACATCCATCAGGTTGAGCAAATACTGTCTTTTGCAAAACATGTAAAGCAAAGAAAACGAAAGCAAATACAAATAGAAAATAAAAATAAATAATACAAAAATTAATCTAAATTTTTGTTTCATCTGACCACAGAACTTTCCTCCAGAAGGTCTTATCTTTGTCCATGTGATGTCAGATGAAACAAAAATTTAGCTGTTTGGCCACAATACCCAGCAATATGTTTGGAGGAGAAAAGGTGAGGCCTTTAATCCCAGGAACACCAAACCTACTGTCAAGCATGGTGGTGGTAGTATTATGCTCTGGGCCTGTTTTGCTGCCAATGGAACTGGTGCTTTAAATGGGACAATGAAAAAGGAGGATTACCTCCAAATTCTTCAGGACAAGCTAAAATCCTCAGCCCGGAGGTTGGGTCTTGGGCGCAGTTGGGTGTTCCAACAGGACAATGACCCCAAACACACGTCAAAAGTGGTAAAGGAATGGCTAAATCAGGCTAGAATGAAGGTTTTAGAATGGCCTTCCCAAAGTCCTGACTTAAACATGTGGACAATGCTGAAGAAACAAGTCCATGTCAGAAAACTACCACATTTAGCTGAACTGCACCAATTTTGTCAAGAGGAGTGGTCAAAAATTCAAGCAGAAGCTTGTGGATGGCTACCAAAAAGCGCCTTATTGCAGGTAAACTTGCCAAGGGACATGTAAGCACATATTAACATTGCTGTATGTATACTTTTGACCCAGCACATTTGCTCACATTTTCAGTAGAGCCATAATAAATTCATAAAAGAAGCAAACTTCATGAATGTTTTTGTGACCAACAAGTATGTGCTCCAATCACTACATCACAACAAAATAAGAGTTGTAGAAATGATTGGAAACTCAAGACAGCCATGACATTATGTTCTTTACTAGTGTATGTCAACTTTTGACCACGACTGTATTTGGAACATCCCACAGGTGAACAGGCTAATTGGGAACAGGTGGGTGCCATGATTGGGTATAAAAGCAGCTTCCATGAAATGCTCAGTCATTCACAAACAAGGATGGGGCGAGGGTCACCACTTTGTCAACAAATGCGTGAGAAAACAGTTTTAACAACAACATTTCTCAACGAGCTATTGCCGGAATTTATTACAGTCCGTAATATCATCAAAAGCTTCAGAGAATCTGGAGAAATCACTGCACGTAAGCGATGATATTACAGACCTTCAATCCCTCAGGCGGTACTGCATCAAAAACCGACAGTGTGTAAAGGATATCACCACATGTGCTCAGGAACACTTCAGAAAACCACTGTCAGTAACTACAGTTTGTTGCTACATCTGTAAGTGCAAGTTAAAACTCTACTATGCAAAGCGAAAGCCATTTATCAACAACACCCAGAAACGCCGCCGGCTTCGCTGGACCCGAGCTCATCTAAGATGGACTGATGCAAAGTGGAAAAGTGTTCTGTGGTCTGACGAGTCCACATTTCGAATTGTCCAACAGTTTTAACAACAACATTTCTTCAAGAGTTATTGCCAGGAATTTATTACAGTCCATAATATCATCAAAAGCTTCAGAGAATCTAGAGAAATCACTGCACTTAAGCGATCATATTACGGACCTTCAATCCCTCAGGCGGTACTGCATCAAAAACCGACATCAATGTGTAGAGGATATCACCACATGGGCTCAGGAACACTTCAGAAAACCACTACCAGTAACTACAGTATGTTGCTACATCTGTAAGTGCAAGTTAAAACTCTCCTATGCAAAGCGAAAGCCATTTATCAACAACACCCAGAAACGCCGCCGGCTTCGCTGGGCCTGAGCTCATCTAAGATGGACTGATGCAAAGTGGAAAAATGTTCTGTGGTCTGATGAGTCCACATTTCGAATTGTCCAACAGTTTTAACAACAACATTTCTCAACGAGTTATTGCCAGGAATTTATTACAGTCCATAATATCATCAAAAGCTTCAGAGAATCTGGAGAAATCACTGCACTTAAGCGATGATATTACGGACCTTCGATCCCTCAGGCGGTACTGCATCAAAAACCGACATCAATGTGTAGAAGATATCACCACATGGGCTCAGGAACACTTCAGAAAACCACTACCAGTAACTACAGTTTGTTGCTACATCTGTAAGTGCAAGTTAAAACTCTACTATGCAAAGCGAAAGCCATTTATCAACAACACCCAGAAACGCCGCCGGCTTCACTGGACCCGAGCTCATCTAAGATGGACTGATGCAAAGTGGAAAAGCGTTCTGTGGTCTGACGAGTCCACATTTCAAATTGTTTTTGGAAACTGCGGACGTCGTGTCAAAGAGGAAAAGAACCATCCGGACTGTTATAGGCGCAAAGTTGAAAAGGCAGCATCTGTGATGGTATGGGGGTGTATTAGTGCCCAAGACATGGGTAATTTACACATCTGTGAAGGCACCATTAATGCTGAAAGGTACATACAGCTTTTGGAGCAACATATGTTGTTATCATGGACGCCCCTGCTTATTTCAGCAAGACAATGCCAAGCCATGTGTTACATCAACGTGGCTTCATAGTAAAAGAGTGCGGGTACTAGACTGGCCTACCTGTAGTCCAGACCTGTCTCCCATTGAAAATGTGTTTGGCATTATGAAGCCTAAAATAGCACAAGGGAGACCCCCGGACTGTTGAACAACTTAAGCTGTACATCAAGCAAGAATGGGAAAGAATTCCACCTGAGAAGCTTCAAAAGTGTGTCTCCTCAGTTCCCAAACGTTTACTGAGTGTTGTTAAAAGGAAAGGCCATGTAACACAGTGGTAAAAATGCCCCTTTTTTGCAATGTGTTGCTGCCATTACATTCAAAGTTACTGATTCTTTGCAACAAAAAAATGTTGTTTCTCAGTTCAAACATGAAATATCTTGTCTTTGCAGTCTCTTCAATTGAATATAATTTGAAAAGGATTTGCAAATCATTGAATTTTGTTTTTATTTACCATTTACACAACGTGCCAACTTCACTGGTTATATCTTTATTATTGTTAATATTATTATTATCACAACATGCAACCAAAGGGTAAATAAAGTATAACGATGACGTCGCCATCGCCCTGGTAACCAGCAAGTAAAAGTGCACCAGAACAGTCCAAGTATCCCAAATTCCTGCTGGAACTGACATTTCCTATATTGTTATTCACCATCCATCAAAATGGTCGACCTTCCGACGAGCTGCTCGTTCTGCTCTCCTGTGCCGAGTGACGCAAACATTTCCACGGTGATTTGACCTCATTCCCCGCCTGCTGCACTCCACCCGCATGTCTGCAATATGTGACACTTGTCTTCGCACAACATCTTGACTGGGAGCTCACGGAGTCAGGAGGTGACAAAGTCGGCGACTTCTCGAGGACATTAGGACGCGGCGGAAGGACGCTTACTCATTTTGGCGAAGACAGTCGGACGTATCGGATGTTCTCCTCTCTGCTTTTCTAGCTTGAGGGCGAATATCAGCATCCGCCTCAATGCCCTCCTTCATACAGTAGCTCATCTCTTGGTTTCACTTTCACCTAATTCTGCAAAAATGGCTGATAATGATTCAAACCACATTGATTGTGGTCCAAAAAATGTCATCCGCTCATGAAGGGCATGATCGTCATTGTTCTCCCATGTGCTTATGTGGAAAAAATGGTGCAATCTCCCACACCTTTGATGCTGGAATAAGTCCAGCGCCCCTAGCAGGTGAAACATTATATTGCAATGGAAGTTTGAATGCAGTGTAGACCACACACAACAAAAGGATAACATAAACTTCCAGAAAACTATCAAATCTATTAGGATTGAGACACCTGCAAACATCCAATGTGATGAGGATAAAAGGACCATAATAGTACCCTATAGTTCGGACTTTAAAACCTCTAAAGGCTTAGTGGCCACATGCGTGGACAGCACCTTTTAGCTATTATTTCCAAAATTGTGTACACTACTGAATTGGGGTATTATGGCCACTTATGTGGACACTTACACTGCCATCTGGTGGTGTCAGGAGAGTATAACATACAATGGAAATTGGAAAAAAAAGTGTAAAAATAAGAATTAGCATGTCACTGAACATGAAGTACACATTTGTGTACTTATGGACTTAAGTACATCATATCAAAAGATGATTCTTAGTTGTTATTCTAATTAGTGTCCCGGATTTTCCGGGAGACTCCCGGAATTCAGCGCCTCTCCCGAAACCTCCCGGAAGAAATTTTCTCCCGAAAATCTCCCGGAATTCAGCCGGAGCTGGAGGCCACGCCCCCTCCAGCTCCATGCGGACCCGAGTGGGGACAGCGGCGACAGTCTGTTTTCACGGCCGCTTTCCAACGATATAAACAGCGTGCCTGCCCAATCACGTTTTAACTGTAGAATGATCGAGGGCGAGTTCTTGGTTTCTTATGTGGGTTTATTGTTAGGCAGTTTCATTAACGTCCTCCCAGCGCGGTAACAACACACAACAACAGCAGTCACGTTTTCGCCTACCGTAAAGCAGTTTGTCTGCCGTAAACAGCAATGTTGTGACACTCTTAAACAGGACAATACTGCCATCTACTGGATAGCCTCCAGAACACTGAAATTCAAGTATTTATTTTATTTATATGTATAATAAAACACACATATATATATATATATATATATATATATATATAAATATATAACTAGGATTCACTGAAAGTCAAGTATTTCATATATATATATGAAATACTCCAGTTGGTGAATTCTGGCTGTAAATATACTCCTCCCCTCTTAACCACGCCCCCAAGCAGGGAAGTAATGG
Source organism: Entelurus aequoreus (assembly GCF_033978785.1). Taxonomy (NCBI): domain Eukaryota; kingdom Metazoa; phylum Chordata; class Actinopteri; order Syngnathiformes; family Syngnathidae; genus Entelurus; species Entelurus aequoreus. Next base: position 2,017,815 of record NC_084754.1, on the reverse strand, counting down.
GTCCCGTTTTTATAGTCTTTGGTATGACTCGGCCGCGGTTTGAACTCACAACCTACCGATCTCGGGGTGGACACTCTGGCCACTAGGCCACTGAGTAGGTTGTGTGTTTGGTGGGACAGGCGAAAGTTAAGTCGGAGAAAATGTGGTAGTTTATAAATTGATTATTGTTTCTGTAAGGCCCAATAGCAAATGCGTCACGGACCGGTACCCGTCCCCGGACCGGTGGTTGGGAACCACTGGTCTACATAACATGTAATAGTGGTTGTGGAAGTTGCTTCCTAGCGGTTCCGTTGACATACACTTCACAGGAGCCAGGCGTGCTAAGTTGAACAAAGTTTTAATGTACATAGATTTTATCACAAGTTTTCTCTCCAGCAGGACGCATCTTTTCAGCCACGTTCGTATCCTCTCTCTCCTCTTGCTCCCGCCCGCTTCCTGTTAAAGGCAACAGATGGTTAGATTAACACGTACCACCTGTGAAATCTAATCACCTGCCAGCTGTGTCTCGCCTTCAGCCCATGCCCCGCCCCTATCCGATGGTGCTTGTCCTCAGCACCATAGACAGAGGCGCTGGCCACACCTCCCTCCACAGTGGCTCTTTCCTCAAAATGTTGCGTAGATTATGTTTTACAGATCATCTTCAAGTCGCTTTCTGACAGTCTCTTCAGGATGCGCCGTTTTGTGGGCGGTCTTATTTACGTGGCTCACCTTCCACATCGTCTTCACCCCGTCATCTTTGTTGTAGCGGTGTAGCGTGCAAGGACGGGAGTGGAAGAAGTGTCAAAAGATGGAGCTAACTGTTTTAATGACATTCAGACTTTACTTCAATCAATAACGGAGCAGCATCATCTCATCCGGAAACAAGAACCCGGAAATGTGTCCCGGGAAAAACCGTGCGACCGGAACTCTCTAATAACTAAAGTTCCTTGAGTGAATAATGTAAACTCACTACACCGGTATGTTTTAGCGCTTTCATGCCGAGTTTATTGACAGATATAAGTAAGAACTTTACTTATTATGAATGTGCATCATAAAGTACTGTGATGATGCTGACATAGTCACACCAATGTGCTGATTTGACAAGAAAACAATCAGTGAGTGGGAAGGGAACAGAAGACCAACAAGAATGTCTTCAAAGAATGCGTGATTTACATGAGTTAGATGAGCTGTCAGTCAAAACAAAACTTCCCTACTAACCTGACCTTGTGGCCTTACTTTGTACCATTGAAGGACCATTATTCCAGCAGATGAGTTTAGTCCTGATTCCAGACAATTTCGCCTCCCCATGAATCCAGCCTCCTGCTTTGAAACCAGAACTTCACTGGTCTTACAAAAGTTCCACAATAGACTTTGTGATGAAGCTGCTTGTCTAAAGCTTGTCTAAAGCGTTAGGAAGCACAAGACTGAGCAACAACGGCGCACATTATTTCAGCCTGGTGGTCCATTTTGTACGGATTCTTGCACACAAACGTAATTAGTCAGGGGATAACCTTTTAGTCTTGGACTTACTGTCTTGGACTTGAGTGATTCTTGTATGGAATTAAACCCAAATAAAAGATGTACATTTACAATTATTACATCAATTCTACTTTTTGACGACAATGATTTGCAGATGACAAAATATTTTGATAATTCTATTTCGTAAATGCTCGCAAACACGTTTTTCTCCCGTTAAAAAAAAAATATATATATATATATATATATTTTATTTATTTTTCAAGTTAATTGTTTACAATTAGTAGCGGTTATAGCCTGTAGGGGTGTCCTAACAACTACATAAAAAGATCAGATTTTCCACAAAAAAAACATGAGAATTGGACATCATGCGTTCGTTACGTACATACATGACACATGTGATTAGTCTGCATACATGTAATTACTCTGCATACATGATATATGTGATTAGTCTGCATACATGATATATGTGATTAGTCTGCATACATGACACATGTGATTAGTCTGCATACATGTAATTACTCTGCATACATGATATATGTGATTAGTCTGCATACATGATATATGTGATTAGTCTGCATACATGATATATGTGATTAGTCTGCAAACATGATATATGTGATTAGTCTGCATACATGTGATTAGTCTGCATACATGATATATGTGATTAGTCTGCATCCATGTGATTAGTCTGCATACATGTGATTAGTCTGCATACATGTGATTAGTCTGCCTACATGTGATTAGTCTGCATCCATGTGATTAGTCTGCATACATGTGATTAGTCTGCATACATGTGATTAGTCTGCCTACATGTGATTAGTCTGCATACATGTGATTAGTCTGCATACATGTGATTAGTCTGCCTACATGTGATTAGTCTGCCTACATGTGATTAGTCTGCATACATGTGATTAGTCTGCATACATGTGATTAGTCTGCATACATGTGATTAGTCTGCATACATGTGATTGGTCTGAATACATGTGATTAGTCTGCATACATGTGATTAGTCTGCATACATGTGATTAGTCTGCCTACATGTGATTAGTCTGCATACATGTGATTAGTCTGCCTACATGTGATTAGTCTGCATACATGTGATTAGTCTGCATACATGTGATTAGTCTGCATACATGTGATTAGTCTGCCTACATGTGATTAGTCTGCCTACATGTGATTAGTCTGCATACATGTGATTAGTCTGCCTACATGTGATTAGTCTGCATACATGTGATTAGTCTGCATACATGTGATTAGTCTGCATACATGTGATTAGTCTGCATACATGTGATTAGTCTGCCTACATGTGATTAGTCTGCATACATGATATAAGTGATTAGTCTGCATACATGTGATTAGTCTGCCTACATGTGATTAGTCTGCCTACATGGGATTAGTCTGCATACATGTGATTAGTCTGCATACATGTGATTAGTCTGCCTACATGTGATTAGTCTGCCTACATGTGATTAGTCTGCATACATGTGATTAGTCTGCATACATGTGATTAGTCTGCATACATGTGATTAGTCTGCATACATGTGATTAGTCTGCATACATGTGATTAGTCTGCATACATGTGATTAGTCTGCCTACATGTGATTAGTCTGCATACATGTGATTAGTCTGCCTACATGTGATTAGTCTGCCTACATGTGATTAGTCTGCCTACATGTGATTAGTCTGCCTACATGTGATTAGTCTGCCTACATGGTATATACAGTATGTAACAAAGCCCATCCAGTGTGACTGGGCCATGTGTACTTTAGTAAACTTCACTCCCAGACAACTTCAAGGAGTGTGCTGGCCGCAGAGTTAACCAACCCGGGCTTTTAGCTCGGTGGTCAGCACACTCGCCTCTCATGTGGATGACCAAAGGTTACTACGCATGATGCAATATTTTTCTGTGAGTGAACTCGTTATTTCTGACAGAGCAAAGTCCAAGGCTTAGAAGTGCTCAGTGGGACTAACAGTCATTATTGTATGGCAACGCGGTGTTGGGATGAAGCAGCTATGATTTGAAGGGTGAGCTCAGGTGTTTGGTCTCACTCCGGTTTCTTCAGTTTCCTGCTATTTATATCCACCCTCCAGCATTAAAAGCCATCCAGGAGAGCTTGTGACCCCCCGCGGATCCATCAGCACCAAATGAGAAAACACACAGCCTTTGCAAACCACCAGTTTGTTCCCGCCGCAATCAGTTTTGTGGCCTACTGGGCCTACTTTCCCTTAGTCTGTCTTTAATAAGGATGGAGGCTTGCTGCTAGTCCAGCTATGCTGCTGTTGGGGATGACAAACATACGCTCTTTTCCTGACCACCAACGCCATTAACCGCGTCTCGAATCTACAAATCAACTTCGTACGACAAGATTTCAATCTCCCTGTCTCCTTGTTCTTGGTCGGAAACTTTATGAGAAATTTATTATCATGTATCCTCACGGCGTTCAATATTTCACTGGGTCTCTCCATTTTCCTCTTACACTTTTTTTCCCCCCCTCCTCATAGATTTGCTGACTTGACTAATGGACGCGGCTCAAATTCAGCCTGGTAGAGAAATGTGAATAACGCGTCCCTTTATAGCTCGGTGGCGACACCTGAATATACACTGCATTAATTGACTTGTTTCTCTTCCCTCAGCGCGTCTTTTTAACAACCTTGGAAATGTCGCCCACCTTTAATTATGGAGGATGCATTTGAAGTGTGCAGGTGTTGTTAACCTTCCATTAAAGAACTCAAATAAAGTTATGAGGATCAGCCATCGCAGCAAGATGGATATGAGGCTCCATTAAAACCTCTTAAGGCCCAAGCTGTTTGTTTACATGCCTATTTTATTGCTTTTTGCTATTTGGGCTTATTGGACCCTGATTAGAATAAAAACTAAGAATCATCTTTTGATATGATGTACTTAGTCCAGGGGTAGGGAACCTATGGCTCTAGAGCCAGATGTGGCTCTTTTGATGACTGCATCTGGCTCGCAGATAAATCTTAGCTGACATTACTTAACAGGATAAGTACTTGTAGTGGATTGTCTGAAGCTTAAACAGCAACAAAAGTGAATTTAGTACAAAAAGTTTATTTACCCATAGTCAAAAGTGCATAAGTTGGATTGTTTTGTCCATGCAAACAAACAGACGTCCTCCGGAGGACACGCGAATCAAGCAATCTTTTAGAGTCCTGGGGCCGTACTTATCAAGCTTCTTAGAATTACTCCTAAGAAGTCTGCTAAGAGTTGACTTAAGAGTAAATAAATTCTTCGCTGAAAGCTGCACTTAAAAGTTAGTTATCAAGCGTCTTACTCACACTTTCAGCGAAGTGTAGGACTGAATCTTAAGTGTCACACTCAGAGCTGAATTACGACATTACTATGTGCCGTAAACGCAATTTTAGGTGACGTCATTTCTGTGTCCATAGAAATGACCAATCACGGAAGGGAATCCCTTGTCTAAGAATAAAGAAATATCTTGGAAATATTTAAGTGGACAATGGGAGTGTATATTTTGACAATAAACTACAAAATAATACAAAACAAACTAGTCCCCGCCGGCACTCACGCTACCGCTCCCTCTCTTCTCTCGCCCACACACTCACTGACGTCACTCACCTCACGGCCACACACATACGCTACTGTCATAACATTTTCTTTCCAATTCATTAATTAGGCAACTAATTTGAAACTGGTGTGGGTGGCTCTATATATACTAGCCCACTGCAGACACATGCAGAAATCAACAAGGAATCAAAAAGTATTAAATCTGTGACAAAAATAATATCCGCTCTGTCTAAACGATACCGTTTGATCAGCTGCTCAGCTTGCTAGTAAATAAATACAATTTAAAAAATAGAGGCAGCTCACTGGTGAGTGCTGCTATTTGAGCTATTTTTAGAACAGGCCAGCGGGCTACTCATCTGGTCCTTACGGGCACCACGTTGGTGACCCCTGGGTTAGATGCTCACTGAGCTGAAGTCTCACATGATGATGCTTTGACTTTTCCACCACCGTACTAAATCACCTGTTTAATGCAATGACTTTAAAGACGACAAAAGGAAAAGGTGTTTGCCCTAAAATGTAGTTTGTAATGTGTGTTTGATGCAGCCTCACAATGAATCCCACTTCAGAGGCTGAGTCCTGCACATTATTCACCCATCCTTTTTGCCGCTTAGTGCTTTTAATGAGGTTTTACCGAGGCACATGCTCGCTCGTCTTTTAATGTGCACGCATTTTCATCTCCGTAATGTTAATATATGAAGAATTCCTGCACTTACAGTAGTGCTTTGACTTAGTGCTTTTATAACACAGTGCAATTAGGATTGAAAAGTCACGGGAGTCGTAAAAATAAATCCGCTTGGCTAATTACTATAAATTCATGGGATGCCATCCAGTAGTAGTTAGGATGTTATTAAAGTCATTCTATACCTGAGAAAAATACACAAATGCATTGAGATATTTGAATAATGCGCTAAGTACATTGCATTAAAGGGAAACTGCACTTTTTATTTTTTTGCCTATGGTCCACAATCAGTATGAGAGACAAGAACACACATTTCTTTTTTTAAGGATTTTTTAAAGATAATAAAAAAATAGCTTGAAAGCTGTGGCTAATGGGAGTCACTATTGTAGCCTTCAAAGACCTCTGAAACAACTTCCAAAGCTTCCAACGTTTTATATACACACTGCAAGTCTATATATAATGTAGTAACAGACACCTTCATAACAATATTTAATATGTACAATATACACACTGCAAGTATATATATATATATATATATATATATATATATATATATATATATATATATATATATATATATATATATATATATATATATATATATATATATATATATATAATGTAGTAACAGACACCTTCACAACAATATGTAATATGTACAATATACACACTGCAAGTATATATATATATATATATATATATATATATATATAAATATATATATATATATATATATATATATATATATAATGTAGTAACAGACACCTTCATAACAATATGTAATATGTACAATATACACACTGCAAGTATATATATATATATATATATATATATATATATATATATATATATATATATATATAATGTAGTAACAGACACCTTCATAACAATATGTACAATATACACACTGCAAGTATATATATAATGTAGTAACAGACACCTTCATAACAATATGTAATATGTACAATATTTACCGTATTTTGATCATTTTACTCATTTCCTAGACTGATTTTTCGGCCCATTGATTTCTGTTTCCATAGCAGCGCACGTCTGACTTCTGTCAACAAATATGTGTTCCTACTTCCGGAATCAAACACGCGTGTGTTATAATCATGGCAGATTAGGTAACAAACAACGTAGATGACTATTTTTGGACCAATGAGGATTCACAACCTCATCTTTTTGAAGCTGAACATACTGAGGATGAACTACTGCTTATAGAAGCGGGCACAAAGAAGTGGGTAAAACGGTGGAGCAGACGGGGAGCCGGGAGAGTGAGATGAAAGCGACGACGCTATAAATGTCTAACTAGGAATCAAGCTTCTCAAAAAGGTTCATTATGTCTTCTTATTCATATACTTTGTCAAATATTCTTGTAATCAGACAATATTTTCCTTATATTGGATGGAATTTTTACCTGACATATTTCGATGGTCATCTGCAGGGTCACCTGACTACTGTGACGTGTTGCCATTCAGCTGTTCTTATAGGCGTGGCCAACCAGGCAGACCTGTCAAGCCTACCTGGTTTGGTTGGCACCCCCCGATGGTTAATGGAGGAGGGAGTCCCAGGTATGCGAGGTATGCTCCCTCACCTTGATTGATGGTTTCCTTGGGCCGCTTCCTTAGTTCGATCGCCTCCTTAATCCCTCGTTTGAATTTGTTACTTTCTGTGCCGATGATTTTGCCGTTGTCCCGGTCCATGATGTGGTTATTTATCTTGCAATGATCCGATATGGCTGATTTTAAGATTTCCTGTGTTCGGATTTTTGTTTTAGGCTTCTTGTAAACCTTCCAGTTGTCTCTTTTTCGCATTCTTTCTGATGTTCTTTCTTCCTTGTGTTGAATTGTGTTGGATTGTATGAATGTTGGAGACAAGCTATTTCGACATAAATGGAGTGCTTACCCAAAATCAACCGGAAATGTCCCCGGCCAGCTGGACCAATCAGACAACTGACTGTCCATCGAGTGACTCACTTTAATATTGATCCTGATAGAGGCGACATGCGTGTTATTACAACTACAGTACACAGCCTTCACAGTGAGGCTATGTTTCGTGTGCCTCATTTGTCTGCAGTTCATCGTCCGAGTAGCCATAACACTGATGTCAGATAGAGCCAACACAAATTTTGGGGGACAAAGCCTTCAGTTATGCAGGTCCCTGGTCTTGGAATGACTTGCAAAAGGATCTGAGGTTACCTGAGCTGATCACTTTGGGGGAATTTCAGTCCATTTTAAATCGTTTTTACCGACCGCCTGTTTTTATATTCATTTGCTAAGTAATTTATATTTTTATCTGTGGTGTGTGACTGTTGCTGTTTTTGTTGTTGTTATACATATTTTTTAGGGATGTCCGATAATGGCTTTTTGCCGATATCCGATATTCCGATATTGTCCAACTCTTAATTACCGATACTGATATCAACCGATACCGATAAATACAGTCGTGGAATTAACACATTATTATGCCTGATTTGGACAACCAGGTATGGTGAAGATAAGGTCCTTATTAAAAAGATTAGTAAAATAAGATAAATGAATTAAAAACATTTTCTTGAATAAAAAAGAAAGTAAAACAAAATAAAAACAGTTACATAGAAACTAGTAATTAATGAAAATTAGTAAAATTAACTGTTAAAGGTTAGTACTATTAGTGGACCAGCAGCACGCACAATCATGTGTGCTTACGGACTGTATCCCTTGCAGACTGTAATAACAGAAAGAAACAACCCTTTTGTGTGTTGGGAGGTTTTTTGGGTTGGTGCACTAATTGTAAGTGTATATTGTGTTTTTTATGTTGATTTAATTAAAAAAACAAAAAAAACGATACCGATAATAAAAAAAACGATTCCGATAATTCACGATATTACATTTTAAAGGCCTACTGAAATGAAAATGTTTTATTTAAACGGGAATAGCAGATCCATTCTATGTGTCATACTTGATCATTTCGCGATATTGCCATATTTTTGCTGAAAGGATTTAGTAGAGAACGACGACGATAAAGTTTGCAACTTTTGGTCGCTGATAAAAAAAAGCCTTGCCTGTAGCGGAAGTAGCGTGACGTCACAGGAGCTAGTATTCCTCACAATTCCCCGTTGTTTTCAACGGAGCGAGAGAGATTCGGACCGAGAAAGCGACGATTACCCCATTAATTTGAGCCAGGATGAAAGATTCGTGGATGAGGAACGTTAGAGTGAAGGACTAGAATGTAGTGCAGGGTGTATCTTTTTTCACTCTGACCGTAACTTAGGTACAAGCTGGCTCATTGGAATCCACACTTTCTCCTTTTTCTATTGTGGATCACGGATTTGTATTTTAAACCACCTCGGATACTATATCCTCTTGAAAATGAGAGTTGAGCACGCGAAATGGACATTCACAGTGACTTTTATCTCCACGACAATACATCGGCGAAGCTCTTTAGCTACTGAGCTAACGTGATAGCATCTGGCTCAAATGCAGATAGAAACAAAATAAATAAACCCCTGACTGGAAGGATAGACAGAAGATCAACAATACTATTAAACCATGGACATGTAACTAAGCGGTTAATAATTCTCAGCCTGGCAAAGCTTAACAATGCTGTTGCTAACGACGCTGAAGCTAACTTAGCAACCGGACCTCACAGAGCTATGATAAAACATTAGCGCTCCACCTACGCCAGCCAGCCCTCATCTGCTCATCAACACCCGTGCTCACCTGCGTTCCAGCGATCGACGGCGCGACGAAGGACTTCACCCGATCACAGATGCGGTTGGCGGCTAGCGCGTCTGCTATCCGAGTCAAAGTCCTCCTGGTTGTGTTGCTACAGCCAGCCGCTAATACACCGATCCCACCTACAACTTTCTTCTTTACAGTCTCCATTGTTCACTAAACAAATTGCAAAAGCTTCACCAACACAGATGTCCAGAATACTGTGGAATTGTTCGATGAAAACAGAGCAGTTTGTATGGTGACACATTGGGTACGAATACTTCCGTTGCCGTCGTGACGTCACGCGCATACGTCATCATACATAGACGTTTTCTAGCGGAAGTGTGGCGGGAAATGTAAAATGTCACTTTATAAGTTAACCCGGCCGTATTGGCATGTGTTGCAATGTTAAGATTTCATCATTGATATATAAACTATCAGACTGCGTGGTCGCTAGTAGTGGCTTTCAGTAGGCCTTTAAAGCATTTATCGGACATCTCTAATATTTTTTGTAACTTTCTTTTGCTGCCCACTTTGCCAGGACACTCTTGGGAAAGAGATTTTAATCCCAAATAGTTTTTTTCCCCACCTGGTTAAATAAAGGACACGGATTGATTGTCACACTTAGATTAAAGACATTACTCAGGCTGGAGAAGGTCATGCTGTATAATAAATGTTCATATTGGTGACACAATCCAACCCGGTTTATGAAGGATTGCGTAATTAAAGGGTAGGCGCAACTCGCCGCAGCCTCAGCTCCGATTCCAGTCCTCTCGATTTGATCAGAAAATGTGCAAAGTCTCTGATCTTTACCTGAGAAAATGTTCAAAATGATCGGAGTGATACAGACGATATGATGAATGTTGTCTTTTCTGTCTTATAAATGCTGTTAGAATGTTGGTTAATTGTGTTTAACAATGCTAAAGCATCAACGTATGAGGTTCATGCATTTTTGTGTGAGCTTGCACACAGTTTTTGGATGCCATATTTATTTTTTATTTTTTTGTCCTGTCCAGCTTCTCAGGCAAGTCATATAGTAGATGTAGATGCCCATATTGGCTGTTCAGACTTACTTTACAAAAGAAAAGTGTAGGATACTTCTCTTGTTGCCTTATTTGTATTTGACTTTATTAAATGTATTTATATTATCATTTGGTGCAGCCGGGCTGGAGCAGGAGGGGATAGAAAGAGGAAAAAAGGAAGACAGAGGGGGAAATTGTGGGGATAAGACAGAGAGACAAAAACAACAACAGCAACAACAACAATAGAGCAACATCAGCAAATAGGACATGTACATATATGATGGTAAAAGTGATAGCAAAGAAGCAGTTAGTAAAATTAATAATAATACAGAAATGACAATAAGCATTATTACACTACATATGGAGCGATACAAATACCAATAGAAATAGCCAATAATTTACCTCTATTATCAACAATACACTTGTTCAAATGCAACAATACATATATGTAATGATAACTAGATATATATATTGTTGGATGCCTTATGTAGACGTTAAAGTAGCAGGAGAGCGGAGAAACAGGTTGACTTTATATACTTATTTGTGTATCATTGTAGCCATTAAACCACATTGTATTTACAATTGGCAAAGTATGTGAAAATACCGGCCAAACGTCACAAATTCAGGCAGCCATTCTGAATATTCAGAATGGCTATATCCACATCTAAACGACTGTAATGTCATCTGGTTAACACCTTCCCTAGCTACCTTCACAAATTAGAATCCATGCAAAAGAAAATCATACATCATGGTCCAAGTTTAATGCCCCCACTCAACATCTATTCCATAATTATCATCTCTTAAGACTGACAGAGTTCAATATTTATCACAATGCTTGTCTAACCTATCAAGTCATCCACAGGCTGAATCTCAGGCTCTGTAGCCTGGTTCCTATCTATAATCCCCAGCATGCCCACAACACTCGTAACCTTGACATGATATCAGGTAAACATGGTCTACTAGCTTGTACTGCTCCAAGTGTTGTATGCAGGGGACCAAAGATCTGGAACCGGCTTGATGAGAGCCTCAGGATTCTGTATTCATTGTCCAACTTCAAAAAGAAACTGAAGTCATACCTATTAACCACCTATCTCTAATGCCTCGTGGGGTAGACTACTGTTGGGTTGTGCATGATTGAATGAATGTATGCAGCCCTTTGAGACACTTGTGATTTAGGGCTATATAAATAAACATTGATGTATGTATGTATGTATGTGTATACTTGCTTTAATACTCCTATTTTGTGTTTATCATATAGCGTTTTTGTGCTTGCCACCATGTTTCCGCATTTCATGTATATACTGTCCTCTGGACCCCCTGCCAAAAGCTTCTTCTAGCTTATTTGGGGGCCCCTTTCACTTACCACCACCCTTAAATGATATTCACTTCTGTTGTAATTGTTATATGGTATTGTGAATAAACTTGAAATATTCCACTCCGAATAATTTTAGCTATATCCGTAGATTGACGTCACAGTAGTAACGCTTCTGCCCTCTGACCATGTTATCAGATCAGTCAAAAATTACAGAGAGATGTGCTGTCTATCATTTACAATCTCTATATAAGGCATGTTGGTTTTTTTTAATGCATTTTAAGTTGTAAATAAATCAATCAATAAAAAGTCTGTTAACAATGGGGTCTCTATTTTGCCCACAAAACTCTTTAAATAACCATGCAAAACAGTACTCTATTTACATCTCGTGACCTAAATAATAACCAAATATTAGTAATGTCGCTACTAGGGTTGTACGGTATACCGGTACTATTATAGTACCGCGATACTAATGAATCATATAAAATGGTAGATTTTTTTCAATTTACAGTAATATGCTGTAAAGAACACCGTACAATGTATTGTTATTTTTATTAATTTGATGGGTAGTTTGCTGTAAAATCATAAGTCAAGCAGATGTTTAAGTATTTATTTTTATTGAAACAAAAAATGTTTGGAAAGTATGATAATATACTGCAATAATGGATACTATTTAAAAGGTATGCAATTTTAAGCAGTACATATATATTTTTCTGTCAAAATGAAACACATTTAGTGAGAAAATATGAAGTACTTTATTGACACATCATTTCCAGGTGTTTGCGGGCCAGATAAAATGATGCGGCAGGTCAAATCTGGCCCCCGGGCCTTGAGTTTGACACCTGTGATCTCGATCAAAAGGAAGTGTATGGAATGTAGATTATTTAAAACACACTAAAATAGCACAATCAGCAAATTACTGCTGTTTTGCTGAGTAAGCATATTGTAGATTGGTGCTAGAGCAGGCCTGGGCAATTATTTTGACTCAGGGGCCAAATTTAGAGAAAAAAATGTGTCTGGGGGCCGATATATCTATTTTTAGGAACACTAATACAAAACCTCACAATAATGTCTGAATGCTAAAAACGTTATGACAGACCGTCTTAAAGGCCTACTGAAAGCCACTACTAGCGACCACGCAGTCTGATAGTTTATATATCAATGATGAAATCTTAACATTGCAACACATGCCAATACGGCCGGGTTAACTTATAAAGTGACATTTTTAATTTCCCGCCACACTTCCGGTTGAAAACGTCTATGTATGATGACGTATGCGCGTGACGTTAACGGTTGATACGGAAGTATTCGGACCCATTAAATCCAATACAAAAAAGCTCTGTTTTCATTTCATAATTCCACAGTATTCTGGACATCTGTGTTGGTGAATCTTTTGCAATTTGTTTAATGAACAATGGAGACTGCAAAGAAGAAAGCTGTAGGTGGGATCAGTGTATTAGCGGCTGGCTGTAGCAACACAACCAGGAAGACTTACTTGGATAGCAGACGCGCTAGCCAACGCTAGCCGCCAACCGCATCTGTGATCGGGTGAAGTCCTTCGTCGCGCCGTCGATCGCTGGAACGCAGGTGAGCACGGGTGTTGATGAGCAGATGAGGGCTGGCTGGCGTAGGTGGAGCGCTAATGTTTTATCATAGCTCTGTGAGGTCCGGTTGCTAAGTTAGCTTCAGCGTCGTTAGCAACAGCATTGTTAAGCTTTGCCAGGCTGAGAATTATTAACCGTGTATTTACATGTCCAGGGTTTAATAGTATTGTTGATCTTCTGTCTATCCTTCCAGTCAGGGATTTATTTCTTTTGTTTCTATCTGCATTTGAGCCAGATGCTATCACGTTAGCTCAGTAGCTAAAGAGCTTCGCCGATGTATTGTCGTGGAGATAAACGTCACCGTGAATGTCCATTTCGCGTTCTCGACTCTCATTTTCAAGAGGATATAGTATCCCAGGTGGTTTAAAATACAAATCCGTGATCCACAATAGAAAAAGGAGAGAGTGTGGAATCCAATGAGCCAGCTTGTACCTAAATTACAGTCAGAGCGAAAAAAGATATGTTTGCACTGCATTCTAGTCCGTCACTCTAACGTTCCTCATCCACAAATCTTTCATCCTCGCTCAAATTAATGGAGTAATCGTCGCTTTCTCTGTCTGAATCGCTCTCGCTGCATTGAAAACAATAGGAAAATATGAGGAAGCGAACAACTGACTACGTCACGCTACTTCCGGTACAGGCAAGGCTTTTTTTTAATCAGAGACCAAAAGTTGCGAACTTTATCGTCGTCGTTCTCTACTAAATCCTTTCAGCAAAAATATGGCAATATCGCGAAATGATCAAGTATGACACATAGAATGGATCTGCTATCCCCGTTTAAATAAAAAAATGTCATTTCAGTAGGCCTTTAAAACGAATGGAATTGTAATTTTTTTTTTACTGAATAATAAAGACTGTGGGATTTACAATATTAACTATGGAGGATAAAACACTGAATATTGACAACATATGAACATCACACCCCCTCTCCAGCCACATATTTCTAAATCAAGCGAAACGCAACAAATATGCAACAAACACAGCAAAATATGAACTCGAAGGGTACAAATTGCCCAGCTACAATCTGACACATGTGATATATCACTAAGCTTTAGAACTTTGTTGTAAAAATCTCCTTCTGTCTGTCCCTGACACCCATATTTCAGCCTCTGGAAACACTCTGTGGAAACACTCCCCACCCACACTGCTTGGTGCCTCCTCTGAGCTGCTGTTACTTAGATGACCATAGTAACCAATTAGATGACCATAGTAACTCATTAGATGACCATAGTAACTAATTAGATGACCATAGTAACTAATCAGATGACCATAGTAACTAATTAGATGACCATAGTAACTAATCAGATGACCATAGTAACTAATTAGACGACCATAGTAACTAATCAGATTACCATAGTAACTAATTAGATGACCATAGTAACTAATCAGATTACCATAGTAACTAATCAGATGACCATAGTAACTAATCAGACGACCATAGTAACTAATCAGATTACCATAGTAACTAATTAGACGACCATAGTAACTAATCAGATTACCATAGTAACTAATCAGATTACCATAGTAACTAGATGACCATAGTAACTAATTAGACGACCATAGTAACTAATCAGATTACCATAGTAACTAATTAGATGACCATAGTAACTAATCAGATGACCATAGTAACTAATTAGATGACCATAGTAACTAATCAGATTACCATAGTAACTAATTAGACGACCATAGTAACTAATCATATTACCATAGTAACTAGTCAGATTACCATAGTAACTAATCAGATGACCATAGTAACTAATTAGACGACCATAGTAACTAATCAGATTACCATAGTAACTAATTAGACGACCATAGTAACTAATTAGATGACCATAGTAACTAATCAGATTACCATAGTAACTAATTAGACGACCATAGTAACTAATCAGATTACCATAGTAACTAATTAGATGACCATAGTAACTAATCAGATGACCATAGTAACTAATTAGATTACCATAGTAACTAATCAGGTTACCATAGTAACTAATTAGATTACCATAGTAACTAATCAGGTTACCATAGTAACTAATTAGATGCAGATTCCAAGCATTGAAATACTTAGTATAGTTGAAGACTTGCGGTCATTAGAAAACATCACAATGGCAGCTACACTTTACATCTTAAACATCTAAAAAAATTATTTGGGAATGTCCGGCGGGCCAGATTGAAAAGCTTAACGGGCCGCATGTGGCCCCCGGGCCTTAATTTGCCCAAATCTGTGCTAGAGTGATACAGTATTAGTAACACGCTAAAATCAGAATGAAATAGAAACTATCCCATTATTTTCAGTATTATTGAGACAACGGTGAATCAACATCAGTATCATCATTTATGTTTGGGTTCATAACTTTCTCTTGTTGAGCAAATAAATCCACATTACAGGACGTGTTATTCCGCTGGTAAGAAGGGACGCCATTGTTTTCATAAGATTACAGCCGCTTATAGAAGCCAAGTATTTATTTTATCCCACACCACGCAGGAACCAAGTGGGCCAAATCCTGGGAGAGTTCCTTCTCGATCAAAGGCCAAGTGATTGTGTTTGGAGGCAGGTTAGTTTTGTTAAGTGATGATGTTCTCCTCTTGCATGTGACATCTTTTACTGAAGCCTTTCACTGTCAAATCTATGCATTCCCTCCAGAATCTTAACTAAGGAATAGCGATTCATCTTAATGGGAAAAAAAACCCATAATTCATCAGTAATATTTGTGCTGAATGTTATGTCCGTTAGAAATACACTACCGTTCAAAAGTTTGGGGTCACCCAAACAATTTAGTGGAATAGCCTTCATTTCTAAGAACAAGAATAGACTGTCGAGTTTCAGATGAAAGTTCTCTTTTTCTGGCCATTTTGAGCGTTTAATTGACCCCACAAATGTGATGCTCCAGAAACTCAATCTGCTCAAAGGAAGGTCAGTTTTGTAGCTTCTGTAACGAGCTAAAGTGTTTTCAGATGTGTGAACATGATTGCACAAGGGTTTTCTAATCATCAATTAGCCTTCTGAGCCAATGAGCAAACACATTGTACCATTAGAACACTGGAGTGATAGTTGCTGGAAATGGGCCTCTATACACCTATGTAGATATTGCACCAAAAAGCAGACATTTGCAGCTAGAATAGTCATTTACCACATTAGCAATGTATAGAGTGTATTTCTTTCAAGTTAAGACTAGTTTAAAGTTATCTTCATTGAAAAGTACAGTGCTTTTCCTTCAAAAATAAGGACATTTACATGTGACCCCAAACTTTTGAACGGTAGTGTATATATATATATATATATATATATATATATATATATATATATATATATATATATATATATATATATATATATATATATATATATATATATATATATATATATTTAACGCTTACAGTAAATCTCTACAGTATATCAACTTCAGGTTGAAATAAAGTTTAAAAAAAAAAAAAGGTTTTATGCCTTTTCTGTCAAAGACAACTTTGTTTTTTATAATAAAAGTGAAATATGCAGTATTTCCCCCACTGCCCAAAACATTCAAAAAGCAATGTTTGATGTGAAGTAATTAGAGCCTTAAAAAGATCAATAATGCAGGACACCATTCATTATTATTTTTGAGTAATCACAGTGAAAAGACAAATAAAATCCCATTCAATATATTTGGGACCCAAAAGGTGCCCCACTCAGAAAGTGATACATTTTTATCAGGGTTTTTTTTACTTTCAACACTTAAGTTACGAGATCAACTTCAGATATATCCGTCCATTTTACGTTTGAACTATTATTTTGTTTGTTTTATGCTCTTTTGTCAAATAAAACATTGATGTTTTTGTATGGCAACCACACAATATTTTCCACATAAAACATTTTAAAGTGAAATATTTGAAATAATTGGAGCCTTGAATAGGTCAATAATTCATTATAACATTGAGTTGTTTTTTTTCTTTTTTTTTTAAGAAAATGGCCAAAAAAAAGAATAAAAACAGCCTGCATGGCAGCTTTGTGTCAACATTGCAACTTTTTCTAGTCAGGTTTCACCTCATTCCACTTTTTTTAATGTTTTTTTTTAATTTTTGCAATAGCATTTCCAGGACGTGTGGCGGGCCGGTAGACTATTAGCTGCGGGCCGCAAATGGCCCCCGGGCCGCACTTTGGACACCCCTGCGCTAAATGAATCACGCTCCCAATTTTGCTCCTTTAAGAGACGCAATCCTCAGCACACGGGTTTAGTAGAACAGCTTTGCAAGTTTGTTCTTGTTTAGTTACACCCAAACCTTTAGTAGATCAGGCCCTTGATGTAACATTTGATCTCTCATTAGCACCTTTCTGTTCTGTTGCGAAAAATCCAAAGAAAAATTCAAGCTGCAAGCAGCGTTGGTCGGGCCCGCATTTTGGCAGGTGCTAGTCCTAAGTGGTCAGTGTATGAAATCTAGCTCTAAGTCAGACCTACATAGAGGTTTTTGTTTCATGTCTCTACGATATTCGTACTGGGAGTTAGAGGAAGTTGTGTCTGTGTTTTTTTCCTAGGAGCTGCGGCACAGTGGTTCGTTGAAGGCTCGTAAAATCAAAACCGTAGCACTTATCCAAACTCTTTGAGTATCCTTCAATCAGAAGGGTTCAATCTCTCTCCTGTAGTAGTTTGAAGCCGAAATGACAAACGCGCTCAGAGGATATAATGTTTGATGTTTGGTGACCGTTTTTTACAAAAATTTAGTTTTGAAGAGGAGATTGCAAACTTCCTGTTGATTTTTGCTGAAGGATGTCAATCTATGAAATGTAAGTCTAAGTGAGACCTACATGGAGATTTTTGTTTCATGTCTCTAAGACCTTCCTACCGGAAGTTACAAGCAGTTTTGTCTGTGTTTTCCTCTGAGGAGCAGTTTTGTCTCTGTTTTATTCAAAAATTGTGCTAGCGCAATTTTGAGTTTTGGGGTTCGTTTTTTTTATTAGATCGCAATTTCCACCAGTCTTTTCCACCAGTTTTGAAGTATTTTAAGGGGGTCAAATTACAGCTCAAAGAGGCAAAAATGAGTGTTTTTAGTACATTTTTGTCTTGAAGGGGAAATTGCCAACTTCCTGTTGGTTTTTGCCCGAGGATGTCAAATTATGAAATGTAGGTCTAAGTCAGACCTACATAGAGGTTTTTGTTTCATGTCTCTACGACCTTCCTAGTGGGAGTTAGAGGCAGTTTGTTTTTGTTTTTTCCTAGGGGGCGCTAGAGCGCAATTTTGAGTTTTGGGATTTGGTTTTTTTTTTTATTAGATGGCAATTTTCGCAGGTCCTGATGTGTGTGTCAAATATGGTGAGTTTTGAAGCATGTTAAGTGGGTCAAATTGCAGTTCGAAGAGGCGGCGGAAGAAAAAAGAAGAATAATAAATAATAATAAAACCTTGCAAATTCAATGGGTTCCTTTCGTCCCATTGCAAAAGGACTCCCTTTGGGATTCCTTTGACAATGGGCCGTGCGGACCCTAAAAACTCAAATCGGGACAATGATTCAATCTTCACCAAGGTCTTGCACCATGTTGTTGTGGCTCTGTGATACTTCAAAGACATTCTTGGTTGAATCCTGAATTGTATGACTTCTGCACTCTGGTATTTTCACAGTTGTATGAATGACTTACTTCTTTGTGGCAATATCTGTGAAGAAGTTCTTACCTGCCGGGTCCCTTCACCTCTTCACCTCCGCTCCCGCCTCGGCAACCCTCCCGACGCTGCAAACTTTAATAACATGCTGAGAAATACTTCACACGGACCATCAATGTGTTATCTCTGAGGCCCCTGAGGGACTTGACACTTCACGAGTCCTCCATTGGATTTAAAGTTCCTGAAATACCTCTCCTCCCTGGCATTAATGTTTGTTTTTTTACCAGCTTCTTTGGGAAAGAACTGTCCCATTGATTTCTGACACCCTCCTGTGGTGATGAGTGGTTTCAGTTTCCGGAACCTTCCGGCAACAGCCCTAAATAATCCTTTCCAGTGAAAGGAAACGCAGCTTTTGCCATCGAGCTCAGCAACCCGCGGCTCTTGAGCGGCGCCCTGGTGGCTCCATAGAGCTTTTTCAAAAATGTATGGAAATGGAAAAAAAAATGGGGTGAAAAATATATGTTTTGTTGTCATAGAGTTTCTGTAGGACAGGGGTGTACAAAGTGCGGCCCGGGGGCCATTTGCGGCCCGCAGCTAATTGTTTACCGGCCCGCCACACGTTCTGGAAATGCTATTGCAAAAAATAAAAATTAACATTAAAAAAAGTGGAATGATTTGAAATCTAACAAGAAAAAGTTGCAATGTTGACACAAAGCTGCCATGCAGGCTGGTTTTTTTCTTTTGTCTTTCTTTATTTTTTGCCATTGCTCAG
Organism: Entelurus aequoreus; assembly: GCF_033978785.1. NCBI lineage: Eukaryota > Metazoa > Chordata > Actinopteri > Syngnathiformes > Syngnathidae > Entelurus > Entelurus aequoreus. Next base: position 1,998,161 of record NC_084754.1, on the reverse strand, counting down.
AAGAAAATAAAGACAAAAAATCCATGTTATAATGAATTATTTTCAAAGCTCCAATTAGTTTAAATATTTCACTTTAAAATGTTTGATGTGGTAAATATTGCATATATTGTGTGGTTGCCTTATAAAAACATTGTTTTCTTTGACACAAGAGCGTAAAACAAACAAAATAATAGTTCAAACGTAAAATGGACAGATATATCTGAAGTTGATCTCGTACCTTAAGAGTTGAAAGTAAAAAAAAAAAAAAAAACGAATAAAATTGTATCACTTTATGAGTGGGGCACCTTTTTGCATCCCAAATATATTTAGTGGTATTTTATTTATCTTTTCACTGTGATTACTCAAAAATATTAAATAATGAAAATCAATGGTGTCCTGCATTATTGATATTTTAGGGCTCTAATTACTAAATACTGCATATTTCAGTTTTACTATAAAAAACAAAGTTGTTTTTGAAAAAAAGCCATAAAACCTTTTTTTTTTTTTAAAGTTGATATAGAGATTTACTGTAAGCGTTAAATAAAAAATAAAACAAATTAGACTTATTTTTAACATTTTAATAACTGAGACCCTTTATGGTCCCCGGGATCCTTAAGGTAAAATAAAAAATCCATATATTTTGTTATGGTTTGAAAATGAAAAATATCAAAATGGCCCCCACATGCTTGAATTTTTCCGTGTGCGGCCCTCAGTGGACAAAGTTTGAACACCCCTGCTGTAGGAGGACAAACATGACAGAAAGCCCACTGCTTAATATGTTTGTGTTTATGCTTCACCGATGAGAGTATTTGGCGAGCAACCTTTTGTCCTTCTAATTTCAGCGGCCCTTGAACTCACCATAGTGGTGTGGACTGTGACTCAACAGTTTGTTTACCGTACATGTATCACTTTCTCCGACGCTGCCACAGAAAGACGTGTTTTATGCCACTCCTTCGTTGTCTCGTTTTGTCCACCAAACGTTTTATACTGTGCGTGAATGCACAAAGGTGAGCTTTGTTGATGTTATTGACTTGTTATGGAGTGCTAGTCGGGCATATTTGGTCACTGCATGACTGCAAGCTAATCGATGCTAACATGCTATTTAGGCTAGCTGTATGTACATATTGCATCAGTATGCCTCGTTTGTAGCTATATTTTAGCTCATTTAATTTATTTTACTTACACTACCGTTCAAAAGTTTGGGGTCACATGGAAATGTCCTTATTTTTGAAGGAAAATCACTGTACTTTTCAATGAAGATAACTTTAAACTAGTCTTAACTTGAAAGAAATACACTCTATACCAGGGGTCACCAACGCGGTGCCCGCGGGCACCAGGTCGCCCGTAAGGACCAGATGAGTCGCCCGCGGGCCTGTTCTAAAAAAAAAAAAAAAAAAAAATGTAAAAAAAAAATATATATATATATTTTTTTTTTTTTTTAAATTAAATCTACATAGAAAAAACACAAGATACACTTTCAATCAGTGCATCAACCCAAACAACCTCCCCCATGCACACTCATCCACACAAAAGGGGTTATTTCTTTCTGCTACCAATATTCTGGTTCCCACAACATAGACAACACATCTGCAAGGGACACAGTCCCTGAAGCACACATGATTGTATAGGCTGCTGGTCCACTAACATTTTCATTAATTACTATTTTTTATGTAATTATTTTTATATTGTTTTACTTTCTTTTTTATCCAAGAAAATGTTTTTTATTTATTTATCTTATTTTATTTTATTTTTTAAAAAAGGGCCTTATCTTCAACAGACCAGGTCGTCAATGAAATTAGATTTTTTTAAAGGGTTTTTTAAACCAGGCCCAGTCCAGATAATGTCCAAGTCGGACTCAGCAACACACACCTTCATTCATGTACACAGAAAAAAATTAGGGAACACAACAGATTGCATATAATTTATAAACAAAACACTTTGCATTCCATTCGAAAGGACGTTCCCTTTAGATTTCCGATCCTTAACATTTTACATTTATCATAATTAAGCTTAAGGCCAGATTGCTGTGAAAATATGTCCAAAAGATTAAGAAGGTTCCGCAAACAATGAGGAAAAATCTTATCTTTGTGAATCAGCCTTTTCTGACATGAACTTCATCAAGAACAAACACAGAACACGCCTCACTGATGCACATCTGCAAGACTCACTCAGAGTTGCAGTGTCAAGTTACACACCAGAGTACAACACACTAGTTAACAGCATGCAATGCCAGGCTTCCCACTAACTGACAAAGAAACAGATAACAGATTTGGTGTCCAGTTCAAAGTGTGACATGATTTAAAAATTTGAGAGTTTACTTTTGTATTTTACATGAGTTATTATTTGTACAAACATGGTGCAAAGTAATACATGATTTGTTAAAAAATGTTAGTGGCTAGCTAGTTAAAATGGGATATTGTGATTTCAGTGATCATTTGAAAATGTTCAATTTGAAAAATGTGCACTTAGAGAAAATATAAAAATAAAGTGTTGCATATTGATATTTATCTGTTTCTATATATATTTATTGTGAGAAATCATTAAGATGATCAGTGTTTCCACAAAGATAAATATCATTAATTATTAATAATAACAGAGTTAAAGGTAAATTGAGCAAATTGGCTACTTCTGGCAATTTATTTAAGTGTGTATCTAACTGGTAGCCCTTCGCATTAATCAGTACCCAAGAAGTAGCCCTTGGTTTCAAAAAGGTTGGTGACCCCTGCTCTATACATTGCTAATGTGGTAAATGACTATTCTAGCTGCAAATGTCTGCTTTTTGGTGCAATATCTACATAGGTGTATAGAGGCCCATTTCCAGCAACTATCACTCCAGTGTTCTAATGGTACAATGTGTTTGCTCATTGGCTCAGAAGGCTAATTGATGATTAGAAAACCCTTGTGCAATCATGTTCACACATCTGAAAACACTTTAGCTCGTTACAGAAGCTACAAAACTGACCTTCCTTTGAGCAGATTGAGTTTCTGGAGCATCACATTTGTGGGGTCAATTAAACGCTCAAAATGGCCAGAAAAAGAGAACTTTCATCTGAAACTCCACAGTCTATTCTTGTTCTTAGAAATGAAGGCTATTCCACAAAATTGTTTGGGTCACCCCAAACTTTTGAACGGTAGTGTATGTCCTCTGTGTATTTAGTTTATTTTTCCATGTTTCATGACACATTATCTGTATGTAATATTGGCTGCATTTCTGATAGTAGTTTGTGTGCCATGTTGTTCCAGACCACAGCAAACGTTACCCAGCTTGCAAAGATTGTAATGAATCCATTAGAAGAAGACAGTCTGCCATTTCCTATAACTTGGACACACACATTTATACCTTTGGTCATCTTAAGACAGTCATTTCCAGGAGTTATCTCACCCTCTGAGAAGTTTTACTAATGTTTTCCAATGTTGTATAATTGCATTACATTGCATGACACAGTCATTTTGATAATAGGCTAATATAGCTAATTAGCCACTTACATCATGTATTGTCTTCATTAAAACAGTTATACAAGTCTTTTAATCTTCAGATTACTTTTTTGTATGTTTGGTCCAATATGGATCTTTCAACATTTTGGGTTGCCGCCCCGTGTCTTAGACAGAGTCTGTGGGCCATTGGGAGAATTGTACTACTGTCCGTACATTTTTTTGAGCACCAAGATTAAACAGGCAAGGGATATTTTGTTCATGGTGGACTTGAAGACTTCTGCCTTGAGGGGTGTCTAACATGATTATCTGAGGACGTGGGCCGTGAGTAAGTTGGGGAAGCTGATAATGAGACTTGGACCACGTTCACACTGCAGGGCGTGAGGCCTAATTCGGACTTTTCTCTTAAATCCGATCTTTTTGTGTTGCGTTTACGTTTTTGTTTTTTTAATGTGGTGAGAATACGTTCCTGCGTGTGCACGTGACGTCATGATGCATTGTGTTTACAGGAACAAACATGGCTGCAATCCAATCCTCAGTCCTGCCGCATTTGTGGCAATTTCAAAGGATTTTGTTCAAGGGGAATCAACGTAGAAGATTAAGAAGGAAGAGGACAAGAAATGTTTATTTTGCAGTTTATGGGACGTTTGCTTAGACGTTCAAGGGTTTTGGGACATTGATGTGAGTCAGAAAGCATTTTCTTTTTGCTTGTTTTCTGCTCATTTGTCTACTATTTCTAAAAAATAGGACATTTATCTCTTTTTAGGTTACGTATTAGTCATACGATTGCGAGCCAATCGTTTAGACTGCAGTCGCATCGGGTATACAGTACAGGCCAAACGTTTGGACACACCTTCTCCAAATTCAATATTGTTTTCTTTATTTTCAAGACTATTTACATTGTAGATTGTCACTGAAGGCATCACAACTATGAATGAACACATGTGGAGTTATGTACTTAACAAAAAAAAAAGGTGAAATAACTGAAAACATGTTTTATATTCTATCCATCCATCCATCCATCTTCTTCCGCTTATCCGACGTTGGGTCGCGGGGGCAGCAGCCTAAGCAGGGAAGCCCAGACTTCCCTCTCCCCAGCCACTTCATCCAGCTCTTCCCGGGGGATCCCGAGGCGTTCCCAGGCCAGCCGGAGAGACATAGTCTACCCAACGTGTCCTGGGTCTTCCCCGTGTCCTCCTACCGGTTGACAGGCAAGTAGGCCCTAGGGAGGCGTTCGGGTGGCATCCTGACCAGATGCCCGAACCACCTCATCTGGCTCCTCTCGATGACAGAGCTTCTCACCCTATCTCTAAGGGAGAGACGCGCCACCCGGCGAAGGAAACTCATTTGGGCCGCTTGTACCCGTGATCTTGTCCTTTCGGTCATAACCCAAAGCTCATGACCATAGGTGAGGATGGGAACGTAGATCGACCGGTAAATTGAGAGCTTTGCCTTCCGGCTCAGCTCCTTCTTCACCACAACGGATCGATACAGCGTCCGCATTACTGAAGACGCCGCACCGATCCGCCTGTCGATCTCACGATCCACTCTTCCCTCACTCGTGAACAAGACTCCAAGGTACTTGAACTCCTCCACTTGGGGCAGGGTCTCCTCCGCAACCCGGAGATGGCATTCCACCCTTTTCCGGGCGAGAACCATGGACTCGGATTTGGAGGTGCTGATTCCCATACCAGTCGCTTCACACTCAGCTGCGAACCGATCCAGTGAGATATATATTCTAGTGTCTTCAAAATAGCCACCCTTTGCTCTGATTACTGCTTTGCACACTCTTTGCATTCTCTGGATGAGCTTCAAGCACACCTGTGAAGTGAACACCATTTCAGGTGACTACCTCTTGAAGCTCATCGAGAGAATGCCAAGAGTGTGCAAAGCAGTAATCAGAACAAAGTGGCTATTTTGAAGAAACTAGTTTTCAGTTATTTCACCTTTTTGTGCTAAGTACATAACTCCACATGTGTTCATTCCTAGTTTTGATGTGACAATCTACAATGTAAATAGTCATGAAAATAAAGAAAACACATTGAAATGAGAAGGTGTGTCCAAACTTTTGGCCTGTACTGTATGTTGGATTTATATCCAGATATGAAAAAAGGTCTGCGTCTGATTTAAATTGTTCGGAATTGAACGGTTCACTTTGACGTGACATATGGGCAAAAAACTCGTAATTGACCTGCAATACGAACATAGCCTCGGTTCACAGTTGATCCCCTTTCTGTTAACGCCCTTCGGACAATCTGACTGATGTCGACATAGGCGGTGTCGACGTAAACAAAACGAGCCACACTTGTGACTTTCACCATGCAGAGACATCCTGAGAACGGGGAATGATAAAGAAGTTTTGAACCTACGGCAGTTTGTTTTCTTTTATTTAAAGCAGTGTTTTTCAACCTTTTTTGAGCCAAGGCACACTTTTTGCGTTGAAAAAATGCGGACGCACACCACCAGCAAAAATCATAAAAAAACTAAACTCAGTTGACAGTAAAAAGTCGTTGTCGCAATTGTTGGATATGACTTTAAAGCATAACCAAGCATGCATCACTATAGCTCTTGTCTCAAAGTAGGTGTACTGTCACCACCTGTCACATCACACCCTGACTTATTTGGAGTTTTTTGCTGTTTTCCTGTGTGTAGTGTTTTACTTCTTGTCTTGCACTCCTATTTTGGTGGCTTTTTCTCTTTTTTTGGTATTTTCCTGTAGCAGTTTCATGTCTTCCTTTGAGCGATATTTCCCGCATCTACTTTGTTTTAGCAATCAAGAATATTTCAGTTGTTTTTATCCTTCTTTGTGGGGACATTGTTGATTGTCATGTCATGTATGATGTCTTTGCTCCACAGTAAGTCTTTGCTGTCGTCCAGCATTCTGTTTTTGTTTACTTTGTAAGCCAGTTCAGTTTTAGTTTCATTCTGCATAGCCTTCCCTAAGCTTCAATGCCTTTTCTTAGGAGCACTCACCTTTTGTTTATTTTTGGTTTAAGCATTAGACACCTTTTTACCTCCACACTGCCTCCCGCTGTTTCCGACATCTACAAAGCAATTAGCTACCTGCTGCCACCTACCGATATGGAAGAGTATTACACGGTTACTCTGCCGAGCTCTAGACAGCACCGACACTCAACAACCACACGTAATTTGCAGACTATAATTACTGGTTTGCAAAAAATATTTTCAACCCAAAAAGGTGAAATTCGATAATCTCCCACGGCACACCAGACTGTATCTCACAGCACACTAGTGTGCCACGGCACAGTGGTTGATAAACACTGGTTTAATGTACCACTGATAGTCACACACACACACACTAGGTGTGGTGAAATGAACCTCTGTATTTGACCCATCCCCTTGTTCCACCCCCTGTGAGGTGATTGGTGCATATTGTCATGATCTGTCCCTCCAGGTCATGTCTTACGGGTTGCTTGTAGTTTTTCTTATATTTGAGGTCTATTTCAGTTTCAGCGCTCCTTCTTTTGTTTACTTTCTGCTCTTTTGAGCACTGATTAATTTCACCTGCCTCTGATTAGTAATCCGAGAGCTTTCTGGACCGGTGTGAGCCTGCCTTCCTCGCAGGTTCATTGTTGTCACTGGCGACAGTAATGTTGAGAGCCAGCCTGCTTCTGAGGTTATTGTTTTCATGTTTGCTGAGGCTGCTAATGTACCTTCTTTTTGTCTTCATGCTATGCAAAGTTACCTTGAGCTCCCGGCAATATTCCCGGCGGCACGCTGCCTTTGTGTTTTGCTTCCAGTCCAACGCGACCAGAAAAATACACATATTTTAATTTTGATCCCTCTGTTTTCAGTCCCTCCAGGATTTTACAGGCTTTTTTAAAAATTATTGTTGCTGCCTAAAATGCCCGATTTTGCGGTTTTGAGACTTATATTTGCCAAAGACATTGAATCAACCTGTGATTTTACAAATCTATTATCCATGTTTTAGGTGTAACCGCAATGTGTGGTCACATTAGATGAGTGGTTCTTAACCTTGTTGGAGGTACAGAACCCCACCAGTTTCATATGCGCATTCACCCAACCCTTCTTTAGTGGAAAATAAAATGTTTTTTTTTTCAAATTCAAGACAAAGTTATATGTTTTTGGTAACACTTTAGTATGGGGAACATATTCTAAGTAACAAAGACTTAATTTAGAGTTATTTGGTTAGGGTTAGGGTTAGAGGGTTAGGGCCAGGGTTAGAGGGTTAGGGTTATAATAAGGCCATGCCGAATAAGGCATTAATAAGTACTTTAATAATGACTAGTTAAGAGCCAATATGTTACTAACTTGCATGTTAATAAGCAACTAATTAATGGTGAATATGTTCCCCATACTAAAGTGTTACCATGTTTTTTTACTGGTGCACTTGATGAAGCGTGCATGAACATCACCTTGTTCAAACAACAAAACCAACATAAACTCACAACAAATGACACACCTGCATATCAGTCTGACTTCTGCTGTTGTCGTATCCGTAATACGCCGATAGGGAGAAGTTTGTATTTACACGATGAGTTGGGTGTGTTTTGACCTCCGCCGAACCCCTGAGCCCGACTCACCGAACCCCTAGGGTTCCATCGAGTTCAGGTTAAGAACCACTGCTCTATTCTCTTACGTGAATGAGCTAAATAATATTATTTGATATTTTACGCGCATTCACCGAACCCTTCTTTAGTGAAAAATAAAATGTTTTTTTTCAAATTCAAGACAAAGTTATATGTTTTTGGTAACACTTTAGTATGGGGAACATATTCTAAGTAACAAAGACTTAATTTAGAGTTATTTGGACACTAAGGGAACATATTCTAAGTAACAAAGATTTAATTTAGAGTTATTTGGTTAGGGATAGAGGGTTAGGGCCAGGGTTAGAGGGTTAGGGTTATAATAAGGCCATTCCGAATAAGGCATTAATAAGTACTTAATAATGACTGGTTAAGAGCCAATATGTTACTAATTTGCATGTTAATAAGCAACTAATTAATGGTGAATATGTTCCCCATACTAAAGTGTTACCATGTTTTATTACTGGTGCACTTGATGAAGCGTGCATGAACATCACCTTGTTCAAACAACAAAACCAACATAAACTCACAACAAATGACACACCTGCAAATCAGTCTGACTTCTGATGTTGCCGTATCCGTAATACGCCGATAGGGAGAAGTTTGTATTTATACGATGAGTCGGGTGTGTTTTGACCTCCGCCGAACCCCTGAGCCCGACTCACCGAACCCCTAGGGTTCCATCGAGTTCAGGTTAAGAACCACTGCATTAGATAATGTAGCCTATTTGCATTTAAAATCATTTGGGCCTGATATACTGTATATGTTAGGGACTGCTGTCGGTCTTGAACCCCAGAAGTGTAGATAGAACATGTTAAACGAGAAAATAAGCAGATATTAACAGTAAATGAACAAGTAGATTAATAATCAATTTTTACAGCTTGTCCTTAATAATGTTGACAAAATAATAGGTGTATAAATGACACAATATGTTACTGCATACGTCAGCAGACTAATTAGGAGTCTTTGTTTGTTTACTTACTACTAAAAGACAAGTTGTCTTGTATGTTCACTATTTTATTTAAGGACAAAGTTGCAATAAGAAACATATGTTTAATGTACCCTAAGATTTGGTGTTAAAATAAAGCCAATAATGCAATTTTTTTGTGGTCCCCTTTATTTAGAAAAGTATCAAACTAATTTTTGTAGTCGCCCAGGGGGCAGGGGTCCTTACATCTGTGGTCCCCTCCAAGGTTTCTCATTGTCATCCCATTGGGTTGAGTTTTTTCTTGCCCTGATGTGGGATCTGAGCCGAGGATGTCGTTGTGGCTTGTGCAGCCCTTTGAGACAATCGTGATTTAGGGCTATACGTATAAGTAAACATTGATTGATTGATTGATTGATTGATTGAAGAACATGGTGGACATAAAAGAGTCGTCAACAAAGAGGGGATAAACTCTACTGAATTAGTGATGTATGGGCAGGGTGTATTCAGTATGTTGAGCAGGGTGTATTCAGTATGTTGAGCAGGGTGTATTCAGTATGTTGAGCAGGGTGTATTCAGTATGTTGAGCAGGGTGTATTCAGTATGTTGAGCGGGGTGTATTCAGTATGTTGAGCAGGGTGTATTCAGTATGTTGAGCAGGGTGTATTCAGTATGTTGAGCAGGGTGTATTCAGTATGTTGAGCAGGGTGTATTCAGTATGTTGAGCAGGGTGTATTCAGTATGTTGAGCAGGGTGTATTCAGTATGTTGAGCGGGGTGTATTCAGTATGTTGAGCAGGGTGTATTCAGTATGTTGAGCAGGGTGTATTCAGTATGTTGAGCAGGGTGTATTCAGTATGTTGAGCAGGGTGTATTCAGTATGTTGAGCAGGGTGTATTCAGTATGTTGAGCAGGGTGTATTCAGTATGTTGAGCAGGGTGTATTCAGTATGTTGAGCAGGGTGTATTCAGTATGTTGAGCAGGGTGTATTCAGTATGTTGAGCAGGCTGTATTCAGTATGTTGAGCAGGGTGTATTCAGTATGTTGAGCAGGGTGTATTCAGTATGTTGAGCAGGGTGTATTCAGTATGTTGAGCAGGGTGTATCCAGTATGTTGAGCAGGGTGTATTCAGTATGTTGAGCAGGGTGTATTCAGTATGTTGAGCAGGGTGTATTCAGTATGTTGAGCAGGGTGTATTCAGTATGTTGACTGGGCTTCTAAAAAATAACCGGAGCCGACACGGCGACGTCCTTGAAATGAGGAAGCAGCAGAATGAGCCTGCAGACAGAGAAGTGTGGTCATGTGCACACAAGCGATTGACACTGGGTAGAGAAAACGTGTGGCCCATGAAAGGGGCTTCATGCTACGTGGAAGGCGTTTGAGCTTCTGCCCTCACCCACTCTTAAACTTGTCTCATACGTAGCTGCCTTCTTCCACCCACTAACTCCAGCATCACGGAAGTTCGGGTTCACCAACCTCAATTTCTTGCTTCTTCACAATGGAACTTGTGTCTTTAAAAAGCCATGAACTGGAAGATGCACATTTTAATCAAGATACAATTAAGAAATGAAGGTCTTTCTGTCTTGCCTCTGGTGAGGGCGGTTGCATTTTTTTCCGCTCCCTCTTCTCCCAGCTTGCTCTTTTTGTTTTTGTCTTGTCTGAACTTTTTTGAAGCCTCTTTCTTTGCGCAGTCCTCAAATCTAAACATCAGACATGGAAATGATCAGCTGGACTCTCGACGCAATTGACAAAATCTTTTCGACGAGGAAAAGAGGTTCGGGGGAGCCTGGCTGCCCTGATGGAACCATTGCCGCAGGGTGCGTGAGAGATTCCTGGGAATGGAGAATCATGTGCCTCTCAGTCCTTTCCATCGAGGACGTGGAAGACATCTACCTATTTGGAACCGTGATCGCGGGGCACCTGCTGATTGGGCTGGGCATTGCTCTGGTGTATCGTCAAATTCGTAAGACGATGGCAGCCACTCAAGGAGCCCAAAGGCTGTTCGTCGCAATGGATGGTTTGGGCTGAAAAGGAAAATTGAATTGAATTTGAGAGCACACAGCATGAATACAACAGACAAGTCATTGTTTTGTCTGCTCGCGGAAAACAAACATCCTAATCTACGATTTGACTCCCTCGAATGGCCTTGACGCTGTGGAAACAGGACCAGGCTGTTCTGAAAAACACCCCCGAGGACACCTCAATGATGGACGCTTTTGACCTCCCTCTGTGCATTGCATGGAGGTTTTTTTCCCACTACAGACTAGGTCCCCTTAGGAGCCCAGTCTAGATTGTGTTTTTTTACTCAACTTTTTCCCCAGCGTTTTACCTTTTTCCCATCTTTTACAGGGCGCCTTATGACGACCCATCAGCGTTCCTGTTCTGTAACCCTGTACACTGTTTGTTTGTCTAATCTTGGACGGGTTTGTGCTGAAAACAAAGTTTCGTTGTACTTGTGCAATGACAATAAAGACCTATCTGATATCTGATTGAATTCAACGATTTTATGGAATAATAAATGAACACCACCCTAGAAATGCAAATGATGCATGTGTTCAGAAATGGATGATGGACTTAAACATTTTAGATGAAAGAGACATATCATGGAATGATATTTGGAAAAATGCCAATAAGGCCTTTAGAAGCATTAAAGATAAGCTGACTCAATTTAAGATCTTGAATAGATTGTATTTTACATCTCCTCAGCTGTTTAAATTTGGTGTTGTAGATAGCAAGTTATGTATGAAGTGTCAGGCAGCTGAGGGAACTCTTGTTCATTTATTGTGGGAATGTCAGAGAATAAAATAGTTATGGTTGAAAACAACAAAAGAAGCAATCACATTCCTAAATATAAACATCCCAATGACACTGCAAACTTGTATTCTTGGGGATCTACATCAATTTAGTAACGTGTCATCGAAGAGTAAAAATGCATTTCTTTCATTATGCATAATAACAAAAAGGGTAATATTAAAAAAATGGATAGATGTTGATAGTCCAGATGATATCATTTAGTTTAGATAATAATGAGTCATATATTGGAAAATGGGATCCATTATTTAAATTTGTTTTAACTATTAAATGAACCAAAAATATGACTTATTTTATCTTTGTGGAAAATATTGGACACAGTGTGTTGTCAAGTTTATGAGATGTGATGCAAGTGTAAGCCACTGTCACACTATTGTTCTTTTTTTAAAAATTATTATTAATTTTTTTTAAATGTTTTTATTTTTGATAAATGTCTAATGATAATGTCAATGAGGGATTTTTTAATCACTGCTATGTTGAAATTGTTACTAATATTGATACTGTTGTTGATAATATTCATTTTTGTCTAACTGCTTTTAGATTGTTTTGTGTCATGTTTGTGTGTCCTCTCAATTGCTCTGTTTATTGCTATTCTGAATGTTGCTGGGTCGGGTTTGGTTTTGGAATTGGACTTGCATTATAATGGTATTGTTGTGTATTGTTCTGTTGGATTGATTAATAAAAAACAAACAAACAAACAAAAAAAAAACTAAAACGAAATTGCTTGCTTTTTTTGTGGTGAATGGAAGAAACACTAAAATACTTCTTTCCATCCATCCAACGGTATTTATCTGTCTATCTATTACAATCAGTACCAATTAGAGGTGGACGACACTCTGATATCGAGTCAAAATCACAGAATGCCAGTGTCCATAGCGATACTGTTACAGAATGTTTTCAAGCTCATTGAATGATTTTTCCTTTTAATTTGTTGGTTTAATTTGTCTAATTATACAGTCCTTAATCATAAATGTCTCAAAGGGCTGCACAAGCCACAACTACATCTCCGGCTCAGATCCCACATCAGGGCAAGAACAATCTCGACCCAATGGGTGACCGGTGCAATGGACGCCGAGTGGATCTAGTTAATAATGTGAGGGTCCGGTCCATAGTGGGGCCAGCAGGGGATCCTCTTGCATGTCGACACGTCGCGGCGCAGAGACGTCACCGACTGATGAATAAGGTGTGGTCACCCCAGGTATCAATTTCAGGTGACAGTCCAGTCATTGGGAGACCAGCAGGGGATCTTATTGAATGGAGACAAGTCGGCAGCGCAGAGACGTCACCTACTGATGCAAAGAGGGAGGCAAAGCAGAAAAGAGAAACGGCAGATCAACTGGTCTAAAAAGGGGTCTATTTAAAGGCTAGAGCACAGGTGTCAAACTCAAGGCTCGGGGGCCAAATCTGGCCCGCCACATCATTTTATATGGCCCTCGGATGCCTGGAAATATGCGTCAATAAAGCACCAATGTCTTTTCTTACTGAATGTATTAGTTTTTTCCATTTTGACAGAAAAAAAATGTTGTACTGAATGACATTGCAGAACTTTTAGACTTTAATAGTATCCAATATTGCAACAAATATTATCATACTTTCCAATATATAAATAAATATCTGCTTGACTTATAATTTCAAAGCAAGTTATTGGTCAAATTGCACACTCTAAAAATTGCAATGGATTTTATGGTAAAATGTGTGGTGTTTTTTACACCATATTACTGTAAATTGAAAAAATTATACCATTTTTTAATACAGGAAAATTATGTTGCCAGTTTTTAATGTAAAACCCACGATTGTTGTTTTTACGATGTACAGCAAAAACTAGCGACTGAGTTGCCAGAATTAAAGAATGGTACTATTTTTCCATGTACGGTAATATGTCGTAAAAACCACCGTATACACTACCGTTCAAAAGTTTGGGGTCACATGTAAATGTCCTTATTTTTGAAGGAAAAGCACTGTACTTTTCAATGAAGATAACTTTAAACTAGTCTTAACTTGAAAGAAATACACTCTATACATTGCTAATGTGGTAAATGACTATTCTAGCTGCAAATGTCTGCTTTTTGGTGCAATATCTACATAGGTGTATAGAGGCCCATTTCCAGCAACTATCACTCCAGTGTTCTAATGGTACAATGTGTTTGCTCATTGGCTCAGAAGGCTAATTGATGATTAGAAAACCCTTGTGCAATCATGTTCACACATCTGAAAACACTTTAGCTCGTTACAGAAGCTACAAAACTGACCTTCCTTTGAGCAGATTGAGTTTCTGGAGCATCACATTTGTGGGCTCAATTAAACGCTCAAAATGGCCAGAAAAAGAGAACTTTCATCTGAAACTCGACAGTCTATTCTTGTTCTTAGAAATGAAGGCTATTCCACAAAATTGTTTGGGTGACCCCAAACTTTTGAATGGTAGTGTATCTTACAGTAAAATTCTGGCGACTAAGCTGGCGTTCTTTTGTTTTCTGTAAAGAAAACAGTCTTTCCATTTACCGTAACATGTTGTAATAAGACTATTTTTACAGTAATATTCTGGTTACTGAAGTACTAGTTTTTTTTTACTGTAAAATCTGCAAATTCTTTTTACAGTGTATGTAAAAAAAAAAAAAATTATTAACTGCAATGTGGCCCTCAATGAAAACGAGTTTGACAGCCTGGGCTAGAGTATACAAATGAGTTTTAAGATGGGACTTAAATGCTTAATGCTTAAATGCTTGGTCGTGGTTATAATCAGGGGAAAAAAGAAAAAAAAAGTGATTTAATCAACAAACTCATTTGTAAGCCATTTAACAATAAATACATACAATGTAAGACAATAATATATATAACAAAATAATAGTTATTCACTTTTTTCATACAGTATGCAGTTATTTTCAACAAAATAAAGTCAATATTTTTTGATGCAGATATCTTCCTGCTTCTCAGGACCGATACTGATAACTTGTTAACTTTTTCATATTCTTTTTTTTAAATTTATTATTACAATTTGACCTCAGTTTGTGCACAGCTTTCTTTCCGGCTGGTTTTGGGGCAGCTCGCTAAGCAGCGGCGCCGTCTTTGTAGGCTTTCAAAGCACTGTCAGATCGATGCTGATGTTTCAGATGGCTGATAAGGTTTGATGTGTTGAAGATCGATATTTTTTTTATTATGTTTGCAGAACTTTCGATGCAAATAGCATGTGAAATGTCTTCCTCTGAAACAGCGACGTTGTTTTTTTTTAAAATTGTATTTATTTATTTATTTATCACATTGATTGCACCCCAGGCGGTCGCCCACATTGCCCATAGCAAAACCCGCCCTAAGGGCAGGCAAAGTGCAGGTAAAAATGTATTTAACTACAACAACAAAGCAATGGTGCAGTAGAGAAGTGCACATGAAGCATAGGGAAAGTGATGCACATTTGAGTTACAAAAGGACATTTAAGAACAAAGCCGGATTGATGCACAAAAGTCAAGCAAAAAGCTTAATGATTGATGTCCTGAAAAAGGAGGCAAACAGGAAATGGAAACAAAAATAAAAGCGCTCGACGGGAAATTAACAACAAAATCCTGGAAACTGATAATAATTGTCATGACTGCTTTTGTGGACATAAAATGTCAGATTTGAAGTGAAGTTTTCAATTGAAAGATCGGCCCGTTTATGTCGACACGTTTTGTAGTACGGACAGTAAACCTTTATTTGTTGCTGTCAATTGATTTATTGTGGTAAACAAATGTCTGCAATGTCTGTCTTTTAATTTATAAATTAACTGTTTGAATAGTTAGGTAAAAAAAACTGTTTAAACTAGGGTTACCGGTACCAATATTTTGGTACCGGTATCAAAATGTATTTCAATACTTTTCCATACATTTTGAAACTTTTCTAAATAAAGGGGACCACAAAAAATTGCATTATTGGCTTTATTTTAACAAAAAAATTAACATATGTTTCTTATTGCAATTGAAGAACATTTTAGTCCTTAAATAAAATAGTGAACATACTAGACAACTTGTCTTTTAGTAGTAAGTAAACAAACAAAGCCTCTTAATTAGTCTGCTGACGTATGCAGTAACATATTGTGTCATTTATACACCTAATATTTTGTCAACATTATGAGGGACAAGCTGTAAAAATGGATTATTAATCTATTTGTTCATTTACTGTTAATATCTGCTTATTTTCTGTTTTAACATGTTCTTCCATGGCTAGCTGCTAGTTAGCTAGCCATGTCTTAAAGTAGCGGTCCCCAACCTTTTTGTAGCTGGGGACCGGTCAACGCTTGAAAATTTGTCCCACGGACCGGGGGGGGTGGGGGGGGGGGGGTTTCATAAAGAAATACAATCATGTGTGCTTACGGACTGTATCCCTGTAGACTGTATTGATCTATATTGATATATAATGTAAATATTGTGTTTTTTATGTTGATTTAATTAAAAAAAAAATATATTTTTTATTTATTTATTTATTTATTTATTTATTTTTTACATTTCTTGCGCGGCCCGGTACCAATACCGGTCCGCGGCCCGGTGGTTGGGGACCACTGTCTTAAAGCACCTCTTCCTGAGGGTGTTGCAGTGTTATAACTTCACCTTTATTGTCAGTTTTTAAGCCAAAATGCGTCCGTTCTCCCTTTTCTGTCTACACACTGAGTGTGCTTGTAAGTACTCCGTGATTGTGCGCTGCCGAACATGCTCCTCTGCTCGTAAAACCAGCAAAGTCATGACGTGACAACGTGCTGTCATGCCCGGGAACCGGCACTTTTCAAACAGAGTATAGTACCGTTTTTTTTATTAATTAGTACCGTGATACTATACTAGTACCGGTATACCATACAACCCTAGTTCAAACCTTATAAATAGAGTTTTTACAACATCATGAAAGCCCTTTAGACATGAAATAGCCGCATAGTCACCTTTACTTTTGTTGAATCCAATATAGTAACGAGGCTGAGCCAATCAGTGGCCACGATACTGAACAGTCTGGTTTTGTCTCATGTGTAGGCCAGTACTACAGTAGTGTTGATATTTTGAGTTTATCAAGCCAGTTTTATGCATGAAAATAGATTGAATATGCTTAAAAAATATAAAAATAAAAATCTGTCTGTGAAGGTTGCCCTCCAGGGGGTTCTTTGGACCACCAAGCACCGACATGAGAGCCCATTTCAGGTTCACAATTTGCCAATGAAGTCTCTCGGTTGCTTTCCAGCAATTGTCTTTTTGTGGCTGTCAGTCTTGGTCTCGCTCTTCCCCAGCTCCAACCAACACTCTCCTCCAGGCTGCTGCTTATTCAGAGCGACAGGTGATTAGACAACAAGGCCCACCTGGGCCATCTACGCACCTGTCGCTGACTTCGAGGCCGGTCCTGGCACACCCTGTTCCGCTGCAGGCCCGCGGGCCACGCCCCCCCTCCACACTTTCCTATTGCGAAGTTTGCAGATGACAGCTGTAGTGGGACGCATCACGTCAAGGATGAGTCCGAGTACAGCGAGAAGGTAAAATATCTGATGGATTGGTGCAAAATCAACAACTTTTACATCCATTTTCTCCACATGTGTGGTGGAGAGCACTCCCAGCGCCATCATAACGGTGTGGCACAGCAGGAAAGGAAGTCACTGCACAGGGTGGGGAGCAGCCTGCCCACCACCACAGACGTCACACCTCAGGATTGTCTGCATCACCCAGGATCCCACCCCACCCTGCACACCCTCCCCTCAGGCAGGAGGCTGCGGAGGACCACCAGACTGAGGAACAGCTTCTTTACGGAAGATGTTAGACTGCTGCTCTGTAGCTATGGATACCAATCTCCCACCACTCCCTCCCCCATCCCTTAGGTTTTTACTGGAGATGTCCGATAATGGCTTTTTTGCCGATATTCCGATATTGTCCAACTCTTAATTACCGATTCCGATATCAACCGATACCGATATATACAGTCGTGGAATTAACACATTATTATGCCTAATTTTGGTGCATTAAAAAATGTAACAAGGTTTTCCAAAATAAATCAACTCAAGTTATGGAAAAAAATGCCAACATGGCACTGCCATATTTATTATTGAAGGCACAAAGTGCATTATTTTTTTTTACATGCCTCAAAACAGCAGCTTGGAATTTGGGACAGGAGAGCATGAGGAGGTTGAGGTGGGCGGGGTTGAGGTGGGGGCGGCGGGGGGGGGGGGTAGTTAGTGCTGCTGCAAGGGGTTCTGGGTATTTGTTCTGTTGTGTTGATGTTGTGTTACGGTGCGGATGTTCTCCCGAAATGTGTTTGTCATTCTTGTTTGGTGTGGGTTCACAGTGTGGCGCATATTTGTAACGGTGTTAAAGTTGTTTATACGGCCACCCTCAGTGTGACCTGTATGGCTGTTGACCAAGTATGCCTTGCATTCAAAGGCAGTGCCTTTAAGGTTTGTTAGCGCTCTGTACTTCTCCCTACGTCCGTGTACACAGCTGCGTTTTAAAAAGTCATAAATTGTACTTTTTGAAACCGATACCGATAATTTCCGATATTACATTTTAAAGCATTTATCGGCCGATAATATCGGCAGTTCGATATTATCGGACATCTGTAGTTTTTACATTCTATTTGGACAACAGAATCACAATATATGCTCTTTTTCAATGTGTTCTATTCTATTTATAGCCGAGTTCATGCTATTTAAAACATATTCTATTGAAACTATGTACAGACTATTGTCCTTGTGGTACTCAATGGGCTAATAATTCCTGCCATCTCATGTGGTGTGCTGGTATCATCTTTGGAAACGTTTTAGACCCCCTAAAAAATGGCGACACGGCGAGGTACGACTGTGTTAACTTTGTCACTGTGCCTCAGCGGCGAGAAATGACAACAGCGACGTAACCACAGTTATGCTAGGTTCACACCAACGGCGCTTTGACGGCGCTTTAAAGCGGCATGCAAAGCGGCATGCAAAGCGGCATGCAAAGCGGCGTCAAAGCGTGATTAAAGCGTGAGGGTCCTAATGGATGGTGGGAAAGCTTGTAGTGAAGCGGGACATGCGGCAAGTTCGCCAAAAATGTTTAAACGGTTTAAAAAAATTCTGCGCTCTGTCAAGAATGGAATAAAGCGCCGAGAGCGTATCAAAGCCTGACAAAGCTCAGCAAAGCTTGACTCAAAGTGTAGGAAAACTTAACATATCTTGGTTCAAAGCGCGGACCCCAGTCTACAACTACAAATAGGAAGTGACTGTGATAGTGACTAGTGACATTGAATATAAAAATTAAAAGAAATGCCTTTTATTATTGTCAACTAGCATAAGAAATGAAAGATAGATATTTATTAAGATGACAAAGAAATAAAAGAAATGAAGATATAAAACATAATAAATAAACATAATATAACGGGAAAAAAAAGAGAAATTGAAAAAATAAATGAATATAAAACATAATAAACAATACATAATAAACATAATATAACGGAAAAAAAGAGACATTGAAAAAATGAATAAATATAAAATATAATAAATAATAAACATAATATAACGAAAAATAGAGAAATTGAAAAAATAAATGAATATAAAACATAATAAATAATAAACATATTATAACAAAAAAAGAAGAGAAATTGAAAAAATAAATGAATATAAAACATAATAAATAATAAACATAATATAACGAAAAAAGAAGAGAAATTGAAAAAATAAATGAATATAAAACATAATAAATAAGAAACATAATATAACGGGAAAAAAAGAGAAATTGAAAAAACAAATGAATATAAAACATAATAAATAATAAACATAATATAACGGAAAAAAAGAGAAATTGAAAAAATAAATGAATATAAAACATAATAAATAATAAATAATAAACATAATATAACGGGGAAAAAAGAGGAATTGAAAAAATAAATTAATACAAAACATAATAAATAATAAACATAATATAACGAAAAAAAAAGAGAAATTGAAAAAATAAATTAATATAAAACATAATAAATAATAAATAATAAACATAATATAACGGAAAAAAGAGAGAAATTGAACAAATAAATGAATAAAAAACATAATAAATAATAAACATACTATAACGGGGAAAAAAAAGGGAAATTGAAAAAATAAATGAATATAAAAAATGTGTGGAAAACAGTATACTGAGTTTTAAAAAAAACAAAACTTATTTGTTTATCATATTTCTCTTTTTTATTACATTATGTGTTTTATCCTGTTTTTAATCAAACAAAAAGAGAAATCAAATAAATAGATAAATCTAAAAAAATGTGGGGAAAACTTAGTGTACTGAGTTTTTCACATTTTTTTTTACTTATTTGTTTATCATATTTCTCTTTTTTATTATACTATGTGTGCGCACGCAATTTATTCATCAAAATCACAAAATAATAATCACAGCATCTTCCAAATTGCACATAATTACATAACAATATCACATTTCAAAGTCATTATTACAAATGAATGTTCATAATGTTCATGACACATTAATTCCAATGCACAACAGAGCTTGATAATCGTGTCAGAGCCTGATTTAAAGCGTCAGGATCGCATCAAAGCATAATAAAGTTCAATAAAGCGTAATAAAACGTATCAAAGCGTGATTCAAAGCATATCAAAGCGGGATCAATGCGGCATCAAATCGTGAGGAACGGTAATTCGTCCCCCCAAAGCGGCAACTCATTCATATCAGAGCGTATCAAAGCATAACATTACTTCGGAGATCGGGATATTCGTGGAAAAATTGACAAAAATTACGGCGCTTTGCTCGCCACTTTAAAGTGCGGCAAACGCCGTTGGTGTGAACCAGGCATAAGGAAAGTATTGTGAGAATGAGATATTGTTAAATGTTCTTTCTTAATCCATAGTCATGTTTAAAGCAGCTAGTATTTTCCCATTGAGAGCGTCTTCTCGTGACCTCCTTGCTTTTATCTTATGTTTGCTAGTAAACTCTTTGTTTTGTCTTAAGGGCCCCTGTTTGAGCTGTTTTGGCCAGTTCCTTATCTGTTTTGAAGAAGCAGCAGTGCTCCTTTCTGGGCGAGACGGGCTGTTTTCGCTCTCTTTTTACGTTTGTACTTGGATTTAGACCTCTTCTTGCTGATGCTATTGTCGCATAGTAAGGGCTGGTCTCCTGAAGCTTCAGTAAAACTTGGCCAAGTACCATTCTGGCTCTGGGGTCCTTTTTACTCAACATATATGTCATCCAAAAGAACTTGGGATTGACCCGTGTGTTTTATGCCCTGGGAGGAAGACTGGTCACGTGCAACAGTATTCATATGGCCCCATTCCGAGGTGGATCTCGCGTGTGAGCAAGTGGGGGTTAATCATTTTGCAATGCAGTATGCTGAAAATGATGAAAAGCGGCCCTCTACAAAGCAACTGTCGCTGTGGTCAAAGATGTAGTTGCCACAAAACACATTTAAAGATATTAAACACTCTGCCGCCATCAGGCAGCTGAAGTGAATAGTGCACGCCTCCAATTTGTCACGTTTCATGTGTCGGGTAAACTGTGACGAAAGGGGCCATATGAATCCCCTTTCTACCGCACTGTCTAGTTCAGGGGTGTCCAAAGTGCGGCCCGCAGCTAATTGTTCACCGGCCCGCCACACATTCCGGAAATGTTATTGCAAAAATAAAAAAGAACATTAAAAAAAGTGGAATGAGGTGAAATCTAATGAGAAAAAGTTGCAATGTTGACACAAAAGCTGCCATGCAGGCTGTTTTCTTTTTCTTTTGTCTTTCTTTATTTTTCTTTTTTTGCCATTGCTCAAAAAATCATAATGACAAAAAAATCCATGCTATAATGAATTATTTTCAAAGCTCCAATTACTTCAAATATTTCACTTTAAAATGTTTTATGTGGTAAATATTGCATATATTGTGTGGTTGCCTTATAAAAACATCAATGACAAAAGAGCATAAAAAACAAACAAAATGATAGTTCAAACGTAAAATCGACGGATATATATCTGAAGTTGATCTCGTCACTTAAGTGTTGAAAGTAAAAGAAGAAAAACCTAATAAAAATGTATCACTTTATGAGTGGGGGACCTTTTGGATCCCAAATATATTTAGTGGTATTTTATTTATTTTTTCACTGTGATTACTCAAAAATATTAAATATTTAAATCCAATGGTGTCCTGCATTATTGATCTTTTAGGGCTCTAATTACTAAATACTGCATATTTCAGTTTTACTATAAAGAACAAAGTTGTTTTTGACTGAAAAGCCATAAAACTTTTTTTTTTTATTACTTTATATCAACTTGAAGTTGATATAGAGATTTACTGTAAGCGTTAAATAAAAAATATTAATAATAATTTGACTTATTTTTTTAATTTTAATGACTGAGACCCTTTATGGTTCCCGGGACCCCTAAAGGTAAAATAATTTTAAAAATCCATATATTTTGTTATGCTTTGAAAATGAAAAATATCACAATGGCCCCCACATGCTTTAATTTTTCCGTGTGTGGCCCTCAATGGGAAAAGTTTGGACACCCCTGGTCTAATTACACGGCCTTCAGCTGACATGAACAGGTTCCACTGTATCACGGGCGTCAAACTCATTTTCATCGTGGGCCACCTCGCAGATACCAACGCCCCTGGAGGGCCGCATCATGTTAATTTGGCACAGTTTCCTTTTTTTTTAAATTATCGTTGTTTACCAACAAACTAATGGAAAACCTGCTTTGGAATCAAAAGTGACAACTTAGTTTAAGCTAGTGTAGAATTTTCAGTAGAAAAGGGTTTGAATGACACAAAGGCAAGGCATACAGTAGGAACAGGATTCAAACAGCACTACTTGTCGCGGTTTACCTGACACATGAAACGTGACAAATTGCGGGAGTGCACTATCCGCTTGAGCCGCCCATTCCAACTTTGACCACAGCGCCAGTTGCTATGTAGAGTGGAGCTTTTCCCTCCTTTTCAGCAGACTGCATTGCAAAATGATGAAACCTGCCTCTTCCTCTCATGCGAGATCCACCCAGGAATGGGGCCGTATAAATCCCTTTCCTACTGTAGCTTGTTGCATCAAATAATATTGAGTTAAGAGCTGCGTTTGCATGCCGTCATGCTTTTTTTTTATAGATACATTAATCAATAAAGATGAAATAAAGTTGATGCACATTCTTTCCGGGCAATTGATGAAATTCCCACAAGGTTTTTTCCTAAACTTGTTACCGTCAGAGACGTTGTTCTATTTGATGCTTTTCATTCCCGCGGCCCACCTGCATGCACCAACTGCGGTACATCCGCCAACCAGACCTCCCCCAGGGCTCTCCTTCTCACACCAATTCAGCACCTCTGTTGGAAACTTGTTGTATTCACACCTTTCTGTGAGGCTGTTGCAAAGGTGATTACAGACAACATAACTGTGATTCCCACTATAAAGAGAAGAAGCACGGGAACACAAAAGGACGCCCATCTGTTCTGTCTTGGCAAGAAGCGGCGGCTTGTTTATTACCTCCTCTATTGTTCTGCTTTGGAGAAATACCTGGCGGATTTCAACTATTTGAATTGAATCCAATTTAGAACACACTTAGCAACAGTTCCATCTGTTTTTCTTACCAGAGATTCACAAAAATGTCTTGTAAACACTAGGGATGTCCGATAATGGCTTTTTGCCGATATTCCGATATTGTCCAACTCTTTAATTACCGATACCGATATCAACCGATACCGATATCAACCGATATATGCAGTCGTGGAATTAACACATTATTATGCCTAATTTGGACAACCAGGTATGGTGAAGATAAGGTACTTTTTAAAAAAAATTATAAAATAAGATAACTAAATTAAAAACATTTTCTTGAATAAAAAAGAAAGTAAAACAATATAAAAACAGTTACATAGAAACTAGTAATGAATGAAAATGAATAAAATTAACTGTTAAAGGTTAGTACTATTAGTGGAGCAGCAGCACGCACAATCATGTGTGCTTACGGACTGTATTCCTTGCAGACTGTATTGATATATATTGATATATAATGTAGGAACCAGAATATTGATAACAGAAAGAAATGGGGGGAGGGAGGTTTTTTGGGTTGGTGCACTAATTGTAAGTGTATCTTGTGTTTTTTATGTTGATTTAATAAAAAAAAAATTAAAAAAACAAACACAAAAAAAAACGATACAGATAATAAAAAAACCGATACCGATCATTTCCGATATTACATTTTAACGCATTTATCGGCCGATAATATCGGCAGGCCGACATCCCTAGTAAACCCCCTTCATCATCATATGGATGAATTTACTATTTGCATGAACTTTACAATGAGGAACATCACTGACATAAATGATCCCACATTTTGTTAGTTACCGTATTTTTCGAACTATAAGGCGCACTTAAAGGCCTACTGAAAGCCACTACTAGCGACCACGCAGTCTGATAGTTTATATATCAATGATGAAATCTTAACATTGCAACACATGCCAATACGGCCGGGTTAACTTATAAAGTGACATTTTAAATTTCCCGCTAAACTTCCGCTTGAAAATGTCTATGTATGATGACGTTTGCGCGTGACGTCAATCGTTGAAACGGGAAGTATGCGGACACATTGAATCCTATACAAAAAACTCTGTTTTTATTTCATAATTCCACAGTATTCTGGACATCTGTGTTGGTGAATCTTTTGCAATTTGTTTAATGAACAATGGAGACTGCAAAGAAGAAAGTTGTAGGTGGGATCGGTGTATTAGCGGCTGGCTGCAGCAACATAACCAGGAGGACAGAGATGGATAGCAGACGCTCTAGTCGCCGAACTCACCTTAACTTCCTCCGTCTCGCCGACCACATCTGTGACCGCATCTGTGATCGGGTGAAGTCCTTCGTCGCACCGTCGATCGCTGGAACGCAGGTGAGCACGGGTGTTGATGAGCAGATGAGGGCTGGCTGGCGTAGGTGGATAGCTAATGTTTTATCATAGCTCTGTGAGGTCCAGTTGCTAAGTTGGCTTCAATGGCGTCGTTAGCAACAGTATTGTTAACCTTCGCCAGCCTGGAAAGCATTAACCGTGTAGTTACATGTCCATGGTTTAATAGTATTGTTGATCTTCTGTCTATCCTTCCAGTCAGGGATTTATTTATTTTGTTTATATCTGCATTTAAGCACAATGCTATCACCTTAGCTCCGTAGCTAAAGAGCTTCGCCGATGTATTGTCGTGGAGATAAAAGTCACTGTGAATGTCCATTTCGCGTTCTCGACTCTCATTTTCAAGAGGATATAGTATCCCAGGTGGTTTAAAATACAAATCCGTGATCCACAATAGAAAAAGGAGAAAGTGTGGAATCCAATGACCCTTGTAGCTAAGTTACGGTCAGAGCGAAAAAAGATACGTCCTGCACTGCATTCTAGTCCTTCACTCTCACGTTCCTCATCCACGAATCTTTCATCCTCGCTCAAATTAATGGGGTAATCGTTGCTTTCTCGGTCTGAATCGCTCTCGCTGCTGGTGTAAACAATGGGGAGATGTGAGGAGCCTTTCAACCTGTGACGTCACGCTACTTTCGGTACAGGCAAGGCTTTTTTTTTATCAGCGAGCAAAAGTTGCGAACTTTATCGTCGATGTTCTCTACTAAATCCTTCCAGGAAAAATATGGCAATATCGCGAAATGATCAAGTATGACACATAGAATGGATCTGCTATCCCCGTTTAAATAAACAAAATTCATTTCAGTAGGCCTTTAAAACAGTTAGCTCCATCTTTTGACACTTCTTCCACTCCCGTCCTTGCACGCTACACCGCTACAACAAAGATGACGGGGAGAAGACGCTGTCGAAGGCGAGCCACGTAGATAAGACCGCGCACAAAACCTCCTGAAGCGACTGTCAGAAAGCGACTTGAAGATGGTCAGTAAAACATCATCTATGCAACATTTTGAGCAAAGAACCACCATTACATGTTATGTAGACCACAAGGAGGTGTTTCACATTAAGAAAAAAATCATCATAGTGTGCCTTATGTATGAAAATAGACCTGACTAGACCCGCTCCTCGGCGGTGCGCCTTATAATCCGGTGCGCCCTATGGTCCGAAAAATACGGTACATTTTTTTCTGTTAACATTTCTGGGCTTTCTTCTATTTGTGCTAGACAGCCTTATTCAATGCAGGCTGATACGTTGTATCTAATATACCATGCAAGTCCCGGCTTTGACCATCACTGTGCAGTTATTGGACTGACATTTTTAGTACTCTTTGTCTTTGGTAATTGGCGAAAAAATCGTACCAAATCCTCTAAGTGGACCACTTGGGTTAACACCTCAGTCATTTTCTCTTAGCAAATCCAAGAAGAATCTTGTAGCAGTCACTACTTTGCTGGCAAGAAGACTCATTGTGCTAAATTGGAAGGCAACAGCGCCTCCTCGCCACACCCGCTGGATTAAAGATGTTCTGTTTTTTCTCAAACTGGAGGAAATTAGGCTGACATTGAACGGTTGTTCTCAAATTGAACCTCGATTGAAAAGTAATCAAAAGGTAGATCATTGATGAGCCTGTTGTTTGCTTTTGTGTATTGCTGCACCGTGTTGGGGACATTCAAGAGCTTTGTGTCAATATCTGCATGTATATTTGACTGATTAATGTTTAGGTTTTTTCTGGAGTTTATTATTTTAATTTTATTGTATATATATTTTTTGTAGGTTACTTGTTTGGGGGAGAAAAAAAAGCACATTTAAAATATGTTTCATTGTACTTCCGGACTGTACATTTAAAAAATCCATTAAACATATGTTTAAAATATTTTTTTCAGGCTTTCATGGGCTATAGAAAAGGTTGTGGACCCTGGGCCTTGAGTTTGACACCCGTGCCCAACTGGGAACACAATGTTTATAGCTCTAATGCTAATGAGCTGTGTTTGTCCACGTCTCCAAGGACACCAAGACTGATTGTTTTTGCCTCAAGTGACACAGATTGGATATGTTTTTGCCAGACAAAGTGCTTCAAATCTGATATTTTCACATCAGATTTGGGCCACATCAGGAAGTAGTCCAAATCTGTTGGGAGTCTGGGGCATTATTCCTAAAGATTGTTAGCGCAAAGAGTTGCCCCTAGTGGCCAAATTCTAAGAACATTCTTAGAATCATAATGTTTTCTTTGAATTTTGATTGGTTGATTATTTTTAGAATTGTTGAAGTAGAGCAATTCCCAAACAGGCTGAATATTTTGAAGATGGAACAGTTTCAATCGGATGAAAATTGTGGGAGTTGTGGAACTTTGAAGAATGTCCCATTGATTTCAATGGGAATTTCCCCAAAATTTGGGAATTTCGGGAAAAGCGGGAATTTTTTTAAAAAATGGTAAAAAAAACTTGAATGGTCGGAATGAGTTGAAATGGTTGGTGTTGAAATTTTTCAAATCGGTCGAGAAATGTTGAAGTAGTAACATGTTGAATTGAGAAATGGTATTACGGAATTCCTGGAATTTCAGGAAAACCGGGAATTTTTCCAGTTCAAAAAACAACTTTGTTTTTTGTCCTGATTAAGAGGATTTTTTGGATGGTGGAACGGTTGAAATGCGTTGAAAAATGTGGATGCAGTAGTCGCCCGAAAAAAGGGTGGCAATAGGGCTTTGGAAAAGCAGGAATCCCGGAAAATCCTGGAATTTTTTTTAACTTAGAAAAATGATGGTTTGCATTTCCAAAATGGTGGAATGTGTTGAAGGTGGAATGGTTTGAATTGGTTGAAAAATATGGAAATGGTGAAAGTTTGAAGAAAATGGCCAATCATTTTGAATGGGAAAAATGTCCCAGAATACCTGGAATTCTGGGAAATTTGGGAAATTTCCAAATAGGCTGAACAGTTTGAAGTTGGAACGGTTTGAATCGGGTGAAAATGTGGAAGGTAAAGCTGGGGAAGAAGAAAAAACATTTGTGTGAATGCTTTAGAGCAGGGGTCACCAACACGGTGCCCGCGGGCACCAGGTAGCCCGTAAGGACCAGATGAGTAGCCCGCTGGTCTGTTCTAAAAATAGCTCAAATAGCAGCACTTACCAGTGAGCTGCCTCTATTTTTTAATTGTATTTATTTACTAGCAAGCTGGTCTCGCTTTGCCCGACATTTTTAATTCTAAGAGAGACAAAACTCAAATAGAATTTGAAAATCCAAGAAAATATTTTAAAGACTTGGTCTTCACTTGTTTAAATAAATTCATAATTGTTTTTACTTTGCTTCTTATAACTTTCAGAAAGACAATTTTAGAGAAAAAATACAACCTTAAAAATGATTTTAGGATTTTTAAACATATATACGTTTTTACCTTTTAAATTCCTTCCTCTTCTTTCCTGACAATTTAAATCAATGTTCAAGTAAATGTTTTATTTTTTATTGTAAAGAATAATAAATAAATTTTTTTAATTTAATTCTTCATTTTAGCTTCTGTTTTGTCGATAAAGAATATTTGTGAAATATTTCTTCAAACTTATCATGATTAAAATTCAAAAAAATTATTCTGGCAAATCTAGAAAATCGGTAGAATCAAATTTAAATCTTATTTCAAAGTCTTTTGAATTTTTTAAAAAAATTTTGTTCTGGAAAATCTAGAAGAAATAATGATTTGTCTTTGTTAGAAATATAGCTTGGTCCAATTTGTTATATATTCTAACAAAGTGCAGATTGGATTTTAACCTATTTAAAACATGTCATCAAAATTCTAAAATTAATCTTAATCAGGAAAAATTACTAATGATGCTCCATGAATTATTTTTTTAATTTTTTCAAAAAGATTCCAATTAGCTAGTTTTTCTCTTCTTTTTTTCGGTTGAATTTTGAATTTTAAAGAGTCGAAATTGAAGATAAACTAAGTTTCAAAATTTAATTGTCCTTTTTTTCGTGTTTTCTCCTCTTTTAAACCGTTCAAATAAGTGTAAATATCATTAATTATTAATAATAACATAGAGTTAAAGGTAAATTGAGCAAATTGGCTATTTCTGGCAATTTATTGAAGTGTGTATCAAACTGGTAGCCCTTCGCATTAATCACTACCCAAGAAGTAGCTCTTGCTTTCAAAAAGGTTGCTGACCCCTGGTTTAGAGCATTCACACAATAATGAAATGCATAGTTAATTCCATCCATCCATCCATTTTCTACCGCTTGTCCCTTTTGGGGTCGCGGCGGGTGGTGCTGTAGCCTATCTCAGCTGCAATCGGGCGGAAGGCGGGTTACACCCTGGACAAGTCGCCACCTCAACGCAGGGCTTATTGCAGTCTACACGTATCTCTTATGTGTGACTGCCATCATTGTGTGACAATATCATGAGGCAACTCTTTATACTTTTATACTCATATATTGTTTACTGTTACAAATGGCCCTCTAAGGGCTGCCATAACTGCCATGTGGCCCTCAATAAAAACACTGTGTAATAGTGAATGGTCCAGACAACCACCTGAGTTATTCTATTTTAGCATTTAAATTAAAACAAGGCGTCAATAAAAATAGTCACAATAGTCGCATAGTAAATCAGCTACTTTTCTGAAGTTTTACTCAATGATTTTATAATGAACTACTCTAGTCCTGCGTACAATATTCTAGCACTTTTTCCATAGTTAATTGAATAAGTCCTTCAAACAGTGTACACATTCTGTACTTTGACTTAACGGTTAAACACGACACCTGTCTTTTGATTTGCTGTCACGCAGTACTCGCCCACGCAGCGGCACGGAAATGTAGTGGCGGCATTATTCCATTTAGTACGGTAAATTCAAATCCCGTCGTGCGCTTTTACATGGGCCACGGTAAGCGGCAGCTCGTGCATGGTGTGGCGTTGAGTGAAAGCTCGGCGCGCGGCGATGTTTCTCCTCACTGTGGGTCTGTTCTAAAGGGGGCTACTCTTTTCCTTCCACGGAACTCTGGCTTCTCATCGTCTTCCCAGCTGTAAGTTCATATACTTTCTTTTTTTTCCTCTTTCTTTTTTTTTTAGTTTCCCGCCGTAGGTGTACTTTACGGTGATTTATGCGGTGTTTTTGTAACCCGTGAACGCCTCACAGTAACTGCCAGCTAAAATAAGATCGATTCACTTAAGCTTGTGAGATTCCTTCGTGGACTTTTTCACGTAAATATCTTGTATTTTGATCAAGAGGTCCGTGAGTATGTTGTTGCGGTTCACGTTAAAGTATGTGCTACTTTTGAAGTGAAGTTAAGGGTGGGCAGACTTAAATGGAATGCGGTCATAACTCAGAAGGCACTTTAGGCATGCTTCTATGTACACTACATGCTATACGTACAACTACACTATATATGTCAACTGTTTTTTGATTGATTGATTGAGACTTTTATTAGTAGGTTGCACAGTGAAGTACATATTCCGTACAATTGACCACTAAATGGTAACACCCGAATAAGTTTTTCAACTTGTTTAAGTCGGGGTCCACTACGTTAAACTAACACATCAACTAACACATCAACTACAACTTTTTTGTGGATTTCTTCTTGTTAGCTTTTTTTTTGTGCATACTAACTGCAACCCTGTGACACCCCGCCCTAAAATAAAATTAAAGGTTAACCTTAGCTAGTAATGTATTGTTTAAAACAGTGTTTTTCAACCTTTTCTGAGCCAAGGCACATTTTTTTCATTGAAAAAATTAAACTCAGTAGCCGATATTGACAATAAAAAGTCGTTCTCGCAATTGTTGGATATGACTTTAAACCATAACCAACCATGCATCACTATAGCTCTTGTCTCAAAGTAGGTGTAGTGTCACCACCTGTCACATCACGCCGTGACTTATTTTGACGTTTTTGGTGTTTTCCTGTGTGTAGTGTTTTAGTTATTGTCTTGCACTCCTATTTTGTTGTTGATTGTCATGTCATGTATGGATGTACTTTGTGGACGCTGTCTGCTGCTCCACATACTGTAAGTCTTTGCTGTTGTCCAGCATTCTGTTTTTGTTTACTTAGCAGCCAGATCAGTTTTAGCTTCGTTTTGCATATTCCCTAAGCTTCAATGCCTTTTCTTTTTTTTTAAATTTATTTATTTATTTATTTATTTTTTATAATGTCCTGGCCAGCTTCTCAGGCAAATCATATAGTAGATGTAGATGCCCATATCGGCTGTTCAGATTTACTTTACAAAAGAGAAGTGTAGGATACTTCTCTTGTTGCCTTATTTGTATTTGACTTTATTAAATGTATTTATATTATCATTTGGTGCAGCCGGGCCGGAGCAGGAGGGGCTAGAAAGAGAAAAAAAAGGAAGACAGAGGGGGGAATTGTGGGGACAAGAGGGGGATTAGACAGAGAGAGAAAAACAACAACAGCAAACACAACAACAACAGAGCAACATCAGCAAATACGACATGTACAAATATGATGGTAAAAGTAATAGCAAATAAGCAGTTAGTGAAACAAATAAAAAATAATACAGAAATGACAATGAGCATTATTACATTAAAAATGAAGCAATATGAATACCAATAGAAATAGCGCTATTGATAATAAACAATACCAATACTTTACCTTTATTATTTCAATGCCTTTTCTTAGCGGCAATCGCCTTTGGTTTATTTGTGGTTTAAGCTGTCGTCTGCATATTGTGATCACGACAAACCATGTTCCCGACATCGACATCTACGACATTAGCTACTTGCTGCCACACACTGATATGGAAGAGTATAACATGGTGACTCTGCCGAGCTCTACACAACACCGACACTCAGCAACGGCACATTATTTGCGGATTATAACTACTGGTTTGCAAAAAATATTTTTAGCCCAAATAGGTGAAATTCCATAATTTCCCACGGCACACCAGGCTGTATCTCACGGCACACCGCGGCACAGTGGTTGAAAAACACTGGGCTAACACATTAAATACAACTTTTTTGTATATTTCTTCTTGTTAGCTTTTTTTGTGCATACTAACTGCCACCCTGTGACACCCCGCCCTAAAATAAAATTAAAGGTTAACCTTAGCTAGTAATGTATTGTTTAAAACAGTGTTTTTCAACCTTTTCTGAGCCAAGGCACATTTTTTTTCATTGAAAAATTAAACTCAGCAGCCGATATTGACAATAAAAAGTCGTTCTCGCAATTGTTGGATATGAATTCAAACCATAATCAACCATGCATCACTATAGCTCTTGTCTCAAAGTAGGTGTACTGTCACCACCTGTCACATCACGCCGTGACTTATTTTGAAGTTTTTGGTGTTTTCCTGTGTGTAGTGTTTTAGTTCTTGTCTTGCACTCCTATTTTGTTGTTGATTGTCATGTCACGTACGGATGTACTTTGTGGACGCCATCTGCTGCTCCACACACTGTAAGTCTTTGCTGTCGTCCAGCATTCTGTTTTTGTTTACTTAGCAGCCAGTTCAGTTTTAGCTTTGTTTTGTGTAGCCATTCCTAAGCTTCAATGCCTTTTCTTAGCGGCAATCGCCTTTGGTTTATTTGTGGTTTAAGCATTAGATACCTTTTTACCTGCACGTTGCCTCCCGCTGCCTCCCGCATATTGTGATCACGACAAACCATGCCCTAAAATAAATTTAAAGGTTAACCTTAGCTTGTAATGCATTGTTTTGCTGACCTAACTTAAAGTTATCTCTACTTGGTGGCAACCAGTCCATTCAAATATTTCCAAATTAACTATGTGGCTGAACAATAGACAGGAGTTGCTGTTTATAGCTAATTTCTTGGCATATGGATGGCACAGCTATGGAGATGCAGTATCAGCAGGAGATATGCATAATGCAGTGCTGCAGTCCAGGTGTGTCATGACTTGTCCTCAGCAATGCTGCATCATGCTTTATTGTCAACAGAAGGCATCCCAGGAAATATAAACTCCTGACTGTGTTGTTTGCGGAAGCACAGATAGAATATTATTCCCTGTCTGTCCGGGGATGTTTATTGATGTCTTGTGCGTGTGACGCTTGAGGCAAATCAACACACAACAAACCCTAAACTCAAGATGCTGGCAAGCCAGCAGTGAACATACGGGAAGAACAGCATGTCATCTTTTAGATCTCTTAAAGGGGTCATAGTAGGATTTTTTTTTTCTACATTTAAAACCCTTCCTTGTTGTCTACATTGATTGATTGATTGAGAAGTTTATTGACATCTTAAAGAATTGAATCCATGTAATGCTTTAAAAAGGCAAATGGATGGCACAAAGAGCCAAAAGGCTTCTTTCCATTGCGGTCCATTAAATATTCATCACGTTTGATACATACAATAATAAAAGATGTACAACCTGTAACATGTACACTACCGTTCAAAAGTTTGGGGTCACCCAAACAATATTGTGGAATAGCCTTCATTTCTAAGAACAAGAATAGACTGTCGAGTTTCAAATGAAAGTTCTCTTTTTCTGGCCATTTTGAGCGTTTAATTGACCCCACAAATGTGATGCTCCAGAAACTCAATCTGCTTAAAGGAAGGTCAGTTTAATAGCTTCTGTAACGAGCTAAAGTGTTTTCAGATGTGTGAACATGATTGCACAAGGGTTTTCTAATCATCAATTAGCCTTCTGAGCCAATGAGCAAACACATTGTACCATTAGAACACTGGAGTGATAGTTGCTGGAAATGGGCCTCTATACACCTATGTAGATATTGCACCAAAAACCAGACATATGCAGCTAGAATAGTCATTTACCACATTAGCAATGTATATAGTGTATTTCTATAAAGTTAAGACTAGTTTAAAGTTATCTTCATTGAAAAGTACTGTGCTTTTCCTTCAAAAATAAGGACATTTCAATGTGACCCCAAACTTTTGAACGGTAGTGTATATAAAAAAAATATGTTAAAAAAATGGATAAATTAAGTACATATACACAGTATACATGTCAGGTGATTTAAAAAATATATATATACAAAAAATGGGGGGAGGGTATATATATATATATATATATACTATGTACATAACACTATGTACATGACTATGCACTTGTTGACTCCAAGAGTGTGCAAAACAGAATGAGAAAATATATATACCCTATACCACATTTAAACCTGTTTGATGCTTCGGAAAGTTGCTGGGGATCAATTTTGGTTCCGATCAGGTAGAGGTTTAGCTGAGCCATGATTTAAAATTTATTAGGGAAGTTTGAATTTTAAGGTCTGTTGGTAGTGCATTCCACTGTGTGGTGGCAAAATAGTAGAATGCTTTTTTTCCCATGAGAGTATTGAATTTGGGGGGACGAGGTCTGAGGAACTCCCTCTCGTGTAGTACCTGTGAGCATCACTTACTCTGGTGAAATAGTTGGACAGGTACTTGGGGACAGTTTCTCTGAGTATTTTGAATACCAGGCACATTGCAATTTGGTGTATTGTTTCCTCAACTCTAAGCCATCCCAATTTGGTAAAGTGGGCTTGAGTTATGTGAGTCCTGTATGGGAGGTTGAGCAGGAGTCTCACCAGCTTGTTTTGGGAAGTTTGCAGTTTTTAGTGGCTTGGGGATACTGGTGAACCATGAGGCGCAGGCATAGTCAAAATGACACCGTATGAGGGCACGGGCAAGGGCCTTAAGTGTATCCCTGTTGATAAACGCAGAAATCCTGCTCAAAAATCTAGTTTTATTGTTGTTTCACCCGGGAGAGTGTTGTCCAATATACAACCTAGTTAAATTACCTTGTCTTTGCTGGTGATTATGGTATCACCTGCTTTAATCGTAAAGCCCAGGGATTTAGCTTGGTTGTTCTTGGATCCAAATAGGATGGACTCTGTTTTACCTAGGTGTAGTGACAGTTTGTTATCGGAAAGCCAGAGACAGAGATTACTTAATTCGGTGCTGAGTGCACTTTCAACCTTCAATTTTTCCCTATCCGAGGCCAGGATAGCAGAATCGTCCACGAACAGGAACAATGCTGATTTCATGTCGTTAATGTAAATCAAGAATAACAATGGTCCCAGAATGCTCCCCTGTGGGACACCACAGCTCACCTTGAGGGGAGAGGACAGTGATCCGTTCGCCTCGACCACCTGTTCTCTATCCTCAAGGTAAGATTTCATCCAGTTTGTGGCTGCGCTGCAAAACCGATTGCCATCAATTTGTTTAACAGTATTGAGTGGTTAATTGTGTCGAATGCCTTTTTGAAGGTCCAGCATAACCATTCCACAGTACTTGCCCATGTCTATCTCTCGCCTGATGTAGTCACTTAGGTACAGTAGGCATGTATCGGTGCAATGTGATTTTCCGGATCCTGATTGAAATTCGAATTCGCTCATATATTAACCTCTCTATAACCTTTGAGATGGAGCAAAGGATGGAAACTAGGGCTGCAACTAACGATTAATTTGATAATCGATTAATCGGTCGATTATTACTTCGATTAATCGATTAATAATCGGATAAAAGAGACAAACTAGATTTCTATCCTTTCCAGTATTTTATTGAAAAAAACAGCATACTGGCACCATACTTATTTTGATTATTATTATTATATAGCTGTTTGTACATGTTGCAGTTTATATATAAAGGTTTTGAAAAAATAAAAAATAAAAAAATTGCCTCTGCGCATGCGCATAGCATAGATCCAACGAATCGATGACTAAATTAATCGCCAACTATTTTTATAATCGATTTTAATCAATTTAATCGATTAGTTGTTGCAGCCTTAAAGGAAACAGGGCGGTAGTTGCCGGGGTCTAATTTGTTTCCTTTTTTATACAGAGGTGATATTCTCGTGAGCTTGAATTCTTGTGGGACATGACACTGATTGATAGACAAGTTGGTGATATGAGCAACCATTGGGGCAATCGTGACAGCTGCGTCTTTGAGAAGTCTGGTGGGAATATTATCGTGTCCTGTGGCTGTTTGGCTGCAGCGAGCCGAGTTTCTTTAACACATCAGTTTTAACCTTGACAAACTTGAAGTCATCCTTGCGTACCCCTTTGTTTTTGTAAAAGTCTTGGCTGTGCTGTTCACCGTAGAGGCCTGAATGTGAGGGCAATTTGCTTACCAACGTGGAAGCGATGGTTGAGTAAAATCTGTTAAAGCAATTTGTCACATTCAGCTTGTCTGTGATGAGTGAGCCGTTAATTTTCAAGCTGAGGTTGGTGGTTATTGTTTTGAGACTGCTGTGGCCCAATTGTTTCAGTGTCTTCCAGAGCTTTTGTAATGGTGTTTTTTTGGTCCAAATTTTTACATACATTATGTCAGGTGTGCCCATTACGTCGATGGCGGAGGGTGTGTCAGTCGATCGCCAGGCATTAACAAAATAGACCTAAAAATTAGCAGTCATCACGTCACTTGATTGACATTCACGCCACCCGAGGGTCTTGTGAGATGACGCTGGCTGCTGCCAGATCATTATTAAGAAAAAATGACCGACAGAATGGCGAGAAACACTTTTTATTTCAACAGACTCTCGCGCCGTACCTGCCGTCAAAACTCTAAAGACCGACTGCACAGTTCCTGTCTTCACAATAAAAGCCCTGCTTCATCCTGCCTGCGCTAACAAAATAAGAGTCTCAAAAAGCTGGCGTGCACAAGCTAGCAAGCTACGGAGTTTTCCGCCAATGTATTTCATGTAAAGTGTATAAAAAGGAGTATGGAAGCTGGACAAATAAGATGCCAAAAACAAACCACCTTCATGTGGTATTGGACAGA
The DNA here is from genome assembly GCF_033978785.1 of Entelurus aequoreus. Taxonomy (NCBI): domain Eukaryota; kingdom Metazoa; phylum Chordata; class Actinopteri; order Syngnathiformes; family Syngnathidae; genus Entelurus; species Entelurus aequoreus. The sequence goes on along the minus strand of NC_084754.1, from coordinate 1,961,948 downwards.
AAGGAGGACTTTTTTTTCGCCTCCATTTTAAAATGTGGACGTTATCATCACTACTGTCTGATTCCAATCAATGCAAGTCATCACAATCAGGTAATACACCAACTTATATTCTTGTCTTCATGAAAGAAAGGAATCTATATGTGTTAAACATGCTTGTATTATCATTAAACATCTTTAACTTGTTAACAAAAACGTCTCTTTCATAAATAAATAAATATAAATTATATATATGAATGAGGTAGATCCCCTCCACTTGGTCAATTGAAAAGTAGCTCGCCTGCAGAAAAAGTGTGGGCACCCCCTGCGCTACTTTGTATTAGAAATGGCAACATGGATGCATGTGCTCGTACGAGCCAGTCTGCCCCACAACAAAAGGATAGAGCAGTGGTTCTCAAACTGTTTTCACCAAGTACCCTCGCAGAAAACATTTGGCTCCCCGAGTACCACCATAATGACCAACATTAAAATACAGTAGCGTGGTAGGGCTAAATATTTATGAAAAACAAGGCAGAGGTTTTATTTAACAAGTACAGTACAGGCCAGAAGTTTGGACACACCTTCTCATTCAATGCGTTTTCTTTATTTTCATGACTATTTACATTGTAGATTGTCACATCAAAACTATGAATGAACACATGTGGACTTAACAAAAAAAGGTGAAATAACTGAAAACATGTTTTATCGTCTAGTTTCTTCAAAATAGCCACCCTTTGCTCTGATTACTGTTTTGCACACTCTTGGCATTCTCTCGATGAGCTTCAAGAGGTAGTCACCTGAAATGGTTTTCACTTCACAGGTGTCATAGTTTTGATGCCTTCAGTGACAAAACTAGTCATGAAAATAAAGAAATCACATTGAAATGAGAAGGTGTGTCCAAACTTTTTGGCCTTTACTGCATATTTAATATTTTTGGCCACTATAACATTACACACAGTTTGAACAGTAACACTGTATTTGAACAATTAAGTGATTCTTTGACATACTACTAGATGGAGCCTGCGCACCACTAGTACCACAGTTTGAGAATCACAGGGATAGAGAAAAAGAAAGATTACTGACTACATTGTCAGACTACAATGGCGGACGCACGCAAATCACTTTGGATAATCATAAAAATGTCACCAATTCGGCAAATTCCAAACGGCTCATTTCCCGCAAGTATGGAGGACGGCAAGATTGTTTTATAAATATCTCTGCAGTGCCTCCACGGTTTGATTAAACATTTTCGGGACTTAAGCAGATCACATGGTATTAAACTTTTTTTTTTTCAATTCAATGGTTTTTATTTGGTCATCAGTTCATGTAAACAGTACACTTCAAGTGCATACCAGATAAACAAATAAAGTATCTGTTTACATTTACTGACCAAAAAGGTATAGGCTGAAGCTAAAAGCTGATTATGCCTACCCTTTCCACATTCACTTTGTACATGTCAAATAGAGAAAAAAAACCAACAAGAAATCGATCTTAAAACACAAGAAATGACTCTAGAGCAGGGGTCACCAACACGGTGCCCGCGGGCACCAGGTAGCCCGTAAGGACCAGATGAGTAGCCCGCTGGCCTGTTCTAAAAATAGCTCAAATAGCAGCACTTACCAGTGAGCTGCCTCTCTTTTTTAAATTTTATTTATTTACTAGCAAGCTGGTCTCGCTGTGCTCGACATTTTTAATTCTAAGAGAGACAAAACTCAAATAGAATTTGAAAATCCAAGAAAATATTTTAAAGACTTGGGGCCGTACTTATCAAGCTTCTTAGAGTGCCATTTTACACTTAAGTCCTGAGAATTTGCGAAATTTAGTCCTACTCTCAAACTTAAGAATAAAAGCTTTTTATCAACGTTCTTAAGTCTAAGAATCACTCCTACTCTCCACGATATTTAAGAGACCTTCAGAGGTGTCTTAAGTGGTTAGGAGTTGCCAGCAGGGGATGGCACTGAGGCGAGAGAGACGTGCGCGAACATTCAGGGAGCGGAACGATGTTCTGGATTTGTTTGATGACGAGCAGCTGATCAAACGGTATCGTTTAGACAGAGCGGATATTATTTTTGTCACAGATTTAATACTTTTCGATTCCTTGTTGATTTCTGCATGTGTCTGCAGTGGGCTAGTATATATAGAGCCACCCACACCAGTTTCAAATTAGTTGCCTAATTAATGAATTGGAAAGAAAATGTTATGACAGTAGCGTATGTGTGTGGTCGTGAGGTGAGTGACGTCAGTGAGTGTGTGGGCGATAGAAGAGAGGGTGCGGTAGCGTGAGTGCCGGCGGGGACTAGTTTGTTTTGTATTATTTTGTAGTTTATTGTCAAAATATACACTCCCATTGTCCACTTAAATATTTCCAAGATATTTCTTTATTCTTAGACAACGGATTCCCTTCCGTGATTGGTCATTTCTATGGACACAGAAATGACGTCACCTAAAATTCCGTTTGCGGCACATAGTAATGTCGTAATTCAGCTCTGAGTGTGACACTTAAGATTCAGTCCTACACTTCGCTGAAAGTGTGAGTAAGACGCTTGATAACTAACTTTTAAGTGCAGCTTTCAGCGAAGAATTTATTTACTCTTAAGTCAACTCTTAGCAGACTTCTTAGGAGTAATTCTAAGAAGCTTGATAAGTACGGCCCTTGGTCTTCACTTGTTTAAATAAATTCATTTTTTTTAATTAACTTTGCTTCTTATAACTTTCAGAAAGACAATTTTAGAGAAAAAATACAACCTCAAAAATGATTTTAGGATTTTTAAACACATATACCTTTTTACCTTTTAAATTCCTTCCTCTTATTTCCTGACAATTTAAATCAATGTTCAATTAAATTTATTTTTTTTATTGTAAAGAATAATAAACACATTTTATTTTAATTCTTCATTTTAGCTTCTGTTTTTTCGACGAAGAATATTTGTGAAATATTTCTTCAAACTTATCATGATTAAAATTCAAAAAAATTATTCTGGCAAATCTAGAAAATCTGTAGAATCAAATTTAAATCTTATTTCAAAGTCTTTTGAATTTATTTGAAAATTTTTGTTCTGGAAAATCTAGAAGAAATAACGATTTGTCTTTGTTAGAAATATACCTTGGTCCGATTTGTTATATATTCTAACAAAGTGCAGATTGGATTTTAACCTATTTAAAACATGTCATCCAAATTCTAAAATTAATCTTAATCAGGAAAAATTACTAATGATGTTCCATAAATTATTTTTTTAATTTTTTCAAAAAGATTTGAATTAGCTAGTTTTTCTCTTCTTTTTTTCGGTTGAATTTTGAATTTTAAAGAGTCGTAATTGAAGATAAACTATGTTTCAAAATTTAATTGTCATTTTTTTCGTGTTTTCTCCTCTTTTATACCGTTCAATTAAGTGTAAATATCATTAATTATTAATAATAACATAGAGTTAAAGGTAAATTGAGCAAATTGGCTATTTCTGGCAATTTATTTAAGTGTGTATCAAACTGGTAGCCCTTCGCATTAATTAGTACCCAAGAAGTAGCTCTTGGTTTCAAAAAGGTTGGTGACCCCTGCTCTAGAGTCTCTGTCAAAATCATAGTACTTGATCACATGCATTGTTAAGCATGTAAATACATGCATTTACCAATGTATACATATGTTTATAAACATTTACACATCTACACATACCACATACGATTGTTCAAATGCACAATTGTGCATACAATTTATTTTTATTTTTTTCCTTTTTCCTTTCCCTTTCTCTTTCTCCCTCTTTCCTGCCTTACCTTTCCATCCCGTTCTTCCCACATGGTGATCCACAATATATGAAAGTAAAGAAGTAGTGTAAAAAAAATAAAATAAAAAAAAAAATTGCAACAACTAATCGATTAAATCGATTAAAATCGATTATAAAAATAGTTGCCGATTAATTTAGTCATCGATTCGTTGGATCTATGCTATGCGCATGCGCAGAGGCTTTAAAAAAAAAAAAAAAGTATTTTTTTATTTTTTTTATTTTTTTATTTTTTAAATAAACCTTTATTTATAAACTGCAACATGTACGAACAGCTGAGAAACAATAATCAAAATAAGTATGGTGCCAGTATGCTGGTTTTTTTCAATAAAATACTGGAAAGGATAGAAATGTAGTTTGTCTCTTTTTTCCGATTACTAATCGATTAATCGAAGTAGTAATCGACAGATTAATCGATGATCAAATTAATCGTTAGTTGCAGCCCTAATATATATATATATATATATATATATATATATATATATATATATATATATATATATATATATATATATATATATATATATATATATATATATATACATACACATTATCATGTTCCACGTCTATGGATCGTACTTATTACTACTCACAGCACATCTCTGTACTTATTTATGTATTTATTTATATAAAATAGGCTTTCACCTGCTCTTTTGTCAATGTAACATGACAAATACTGCGGTATGGTTCAATCGCCTGTTGTCTTTAAACAAACATAACTAAGTAGGTGATGCATATTTTCCATTGTTCCTCATAGCAGTGGGACACAATATCATTTGTGCTATTTCTAATAATAAACTATCATCAGATACTATAATTGTATGGGGGAAACATTATCAAGACTTGGTTCGTGCAGCAATTGGTCTGTGTTTGGGGGTTTTGAAGTGTAAGTTTAGTTTAAAAGTTTTCACGGAAATATTCATACTGTGTTTTTGAAAAATGCCTGCCCAGGTATTAATTTGATCCCTCTTCTGTTGGAGGAAGAAAACAATGCAATATTGTACAAATAATATTTTCAAGGACTGTATTTATAAGGTTTACAGTGGTGTACAGCTCTGGTAATGGGTACATTCGCACCCACCTGCACAAATGTACTTCAAAATGTAACAATCAAAATAAATATGACTTTTTTTTTGTTTACTAGGGCATGCATATATAATATGCATTAGTTTGACCATTTAAAATCAACGATAATAAAAAGGAAATGCATGGAAATAGCATAAAAATGCCCCAAAAACTTGGAACAATGCGATTCATAGCGTTACTTTTTGGTGTAGCCATCATGAGCGTTCTGTTCAGGTATATTTCTTTTATATGTTGATAAATCATCATATTTATGTATTACTAAATTTAAATAGGTATTGATCAATCTTTAAGCTGTGTGTATTTGATTTCAGTTTGCTTTTGACATCTTATTTAGAATTGCAGTTGAAACTTTTACAACCTTGTGTTGCGCTTATGATGGCGTAACCAAACTAGATATCATTTAATGATCTTATTTTGAATATTTATTCCCTTTTTTACATTTAGTATATTTAAATATTCATTTATAAACATTGTATACATTTCAAATATCAATAAAATGCAATTGCCTTCATCTTATAGGGTAATGTTTAGTTACACCAAGTCATGAGCGTAACACTAAGCTTCATCACTTTGACTTGTAATATCTCTAATTCTGGTGGTGTTTTATGCTTTTTTCTTTTTGGAACATGTACTATACATATAATACAATAAAGTCCCATATAAAATTATGTTTCTAGCAATACTTTAATTTTGCCTTTGAAAGTAACACTCCAATGTCCATTAGTGGAGCTGTACACCTAAAGTAACACTCCAATGTCCATTAGTGGAGCTGTACACAGTGGGAATATTCCTATCTGGGATTTATGCTGCCCATTCCGATCATCCATGATTGATATCGAACACGAACGCATACTTTTGTCCTTAAAAACGCAGACTTTTGCAGACTTGTGTTTCTTTTTAAAAAAGACGTGTATGTCCCTCATGATTATGAACGATAAGCAAAACTCCAAAAAAAAAGTGCAGTTCCCCTTTAATTTAGTTCTTTGAAAATTGTTCCAGAAAAAGTTCAAATTGATATTCATAACATTATTGAAATTATAATTTTCTAAGACTAACATGCAGTGTTTGCAGTGTCATTTCAAACTACTAGTTTGATCAAACAAACAAAAAAACTTGTTTTGAATTATTTCTGTCATTTGTATTCAATGGTTTCTTTGCAAAGTAGGGAAAAAAAATGTTTTTATCAAATTTTGGGTGAAAAAATCAGTGATTTTATTTTTAGGTCATATCGCCTAGGTCTACCTTGAACCCTCATCGTTTATGATGGATCCTAGGTACTTTGACGATGCACTTAGATACCTTTTATGACTGTGACATTGCTTGCCATGCATTGCTTTTTCTGCCCATTGCCATTCCATATTTTGTAGCTCAAGACGTTTGACTAGGTTTTCCAAATCCCACCCCAGTTAATCCATCCGTTGTCTACAAATCTGAGAGTAAAGATGTTTCTGCCTCCTATCACGACGTTGCCCATGTGGTCTTTCCAATTTTTAATTGCATCTTTCCCTACTTCTGCATTTCATTCACCCTGTATAATAGGTACATCCTTTTTGTTACCTTTTTCGATGATGTTTTGCAGTTCTTGGTAGAATGTTGACATTTTTTTCATCATTATGGTCTGTTGTTGGAGCATACACTTGAACACCTGTGATGTTGAAGAGTTTGGCTGGTAGGTAGATAGTCATTAGGCGGCTTATTTTTTGCTGGCATCCTAGGACAGAATTATTTACGAATTTATTGACTCAAAAGCCGATGTCGTTTTTAGCACATTTTGTGCCCTTCCTCAGTCATTATCTCTCCAGTATTTTCCCATCTACAGTCGTGGTCTAAAGTTTACAAACACTTGCAAAGAACATAATGTCATGGCTGTCTTGAGTTTCCAATACATTCTCCAACTCTTATTTTTTTGTGATAGAGTGATTGGAGCACATACAGTGTTTCCCCTAGGATATTTGTTAGTTACGGTGGTGTCTCTCCAGGGGGAAGGGGACGTCGGGGTGGGTGTAATTTGGCCTGTCGCCACCATCACGTCTCCATCTCATCGCTGCCTGGGGGGCAATAGACTACAGACTGTGGTGAAGTAGGCCGGCTTCGTCGCGTGAAGAAGCCTACAATTTTTTGTTGTGTTTTCCGCTTCGTATGCTGAATGGAAATATACGATATATATCTCGATATTTTTTCCGTAAAGTAAAAACAAAACAGTCCTAGTTACCTGAGATACTAAGTATGTCATTATTTTGACTTAGTAAATATTGACTTACTAAGACAAAATAATGACTAAGTCAAATTAATGACTTACTGTAAATAAGCGTTTGTAATAAGCGTTTGAAAAAAAAGAGTTAAAAGTGGGGCCACATGCTGACATATGCTCAACTCATAATGCTTAATTTATTACAGCATTTGTGTATCCTACACTTCTCTTTTGTAAAGTAAATCTCAACAGCCGATATGGGCATCTACATCAACTATATGATTATTTTATTTTATTTATTTATTTGTTTTTTTAAGACTTTAGTTCAGGCGGTGGCTCTTTGTTGTTAAGGCGGCCGCCTTAACAACAAAGCGCTGCGGGAAACCCTGCAGTCTATTATACAGCATTATTCACATGAGAATAATATAAATACAGTCTATTATACAGCATTATTCACATGTGAATAATATAAATACAGTCTATTATACAGCATTATTCACATGTGAATAATATAAATACAGTCTATTATACAGCATTATTCACATGTGAATAATATAAATACAGTCTATTATACAGCATTATTCACATCTGAATAATATAAATACAGTCTATTATACAGCATTATTCACATGTGAATAATATAAATACAGTCTATTATACAGCATTATTCACATGTGAATAATATAAATACAGTCTATTATACAGCATTATTCACATGTGAATAATATAAATACAGTCTATTATACAGCATTATTCACATGTGAATAATATAAATACAGTCTATTACACATTCAAGTACAGTCAAAAAGGAACATATGCATTATACAGTCGGACGGTATCGGTATTATGTCATACAACATTCAGGGAAATTAACAATTACAACTTATTTTATTTTTTTATTGCAATTAGCGTATTTGTAACGCTTCAAGTGTTTTATTTAACGTGTACATCCCAGAAGGCGGCAGGAACTGAGGCCTAATTAATCAGTAAAGAGCCCTGCACCAGCATATGTAGATGCTGAGTTATGTGTTGTTGCGTATTTAGTGACAAGACACGCAGCGGCACATACTAGTCCAGCTTTAAGCAGTCCCTCGGGCCTTTTGAGTACCCTTGCATCGGTAGCCAAAGCAGATGGTGACCTCTTTTTAGTGAGACGAGCAACTTCGATTCAGAACATATTATTATGACAGACCATGCTATACACGCTGTGGAACTATGTGGGAAAGGTTTATGTTGTTGCCTAAAAGCAGGGTTCCCACAAGTGTTTTAATAATGAGTTCCAATGTTGGTGCTCACAGCTTATTAGGGCTACACCTAAGGTTGTCTCGATACCAATATTTTGGTACTGGTACCAAAATGTATTTCGATACTTTTCTAAATAAAGGGGACCACAAAAAATGGCATTATTGACTTTAATTTAACAAAAAATTGTAGCGTACATTAAACATAAGTTTCTTATGGCAATCGGACAACAATTTTGTCCTTAAATAAAATAGTGAACATACTAGACAACTTGTCTTTTAGTAGTAAGTAAACAAACAAAGGCTCCTAATTAGTCTGCTGATGTATGCAGTAACATATTGTGTCATTTATACACCTATTATTTTGTCAACATTATGAGGGACGAGCTGTAAAAATGTATTATTAATCTACTTGTTCATTTACTGTTAATATCTGCTTATTTTCTGTTTCAACATGTTCTATCTACACTTCTGTTCAAATGTAATAATCGCTTATTCTTCTGTTGTTTGGATACTTTACATTAGGTCTGAATGATACCACACATTTAGGTATAGATCCGATACCAAGTAGTTACAGGATCATACTTTAAGTTCTCGTGTGTCCAGGGGGGTATTTCCTGAGTTTATGAATATAATATCATTTTAAAAAAAAGAAAAAGAAAAAATATTTTGTGACGTTAAAAACTATTGATGTAATCATAGTAGTATCGACTAGATACGCTCTTTTACTTGGTATCATTACAGTGGATGTCAGGTGTAGATCCACCCATGGCATTTGTTTACATTCAGGGGTGCTGCTTGCTGTTAGCGGTGAGCTATTGTGTCCTCCTACGGTGTGTAGTGAAGCATGTTTAGCTATTCCTCGTCCTGCAGGGATGATACTTGTAAGAAACTTACTTTGTTTGTCGCCATGGAGGCGAGGATTAGTGATTTAGAAGAAGCTAAAACAATGCAGATTGCAGATGGACATTACCCGCTATATCTAGCCATGTCTTAAAGCACCTCTTCCTGAGGGCGTTTTAGTGATAACTTCACCTTTATCTTTAGTTTTTAAGCCAAAATGTGTCCATTCTCCCTTTTCTGTCTACACACTGTGTCTGCTTGTAAGTACTCCGTGATTGTGCGCTGCCGAACATGCTCCTCTGCTCGTAAAACCAGCAATGTCACGACGTGATGACGTTGGCCGTCATGCTTGTAAATAAAAAAATATGGCGAACCGGTACTTTTCAAACAGAGTATAGTACCGTGTATGCTTTATTAGTACCGCGATACTGTACTAGTACTGGTATACCGTACAACCGTAGCTGCACCTAACGATTATTTCTTAAATTGATCAATCGATCAATATTTTTTTGATTGATTACCTTTGAATTTAGTATTTGTATTAACAATGTAACAATAAATAATATTGATAAATAAAGATTAATTTATGTTTTAAATTAAATGATCGAAAAACCATGATTTGTAACTGAACTTTGATAAATTCATGGACCGGCTACTGCAGCTTGAAAGCTCATGAATACAAGAGCCAATAACTTATTTACCCTTTAAAACTTTGCTGTGTGAGCAACTAAGCTATTCAATTGTAGGGTTGAGAGAAATAATAGATTTGATCAATGGCTCGATATCTTTTAAAATTTGCACTGTAATATCGATTCAGAACTCATATCATAACTTTTATTATTACAGATTATATTTGTAACTAGAGGTGGAAACAATGATCAATTCTCCGATGCATCACGATTAAAACGTGGGCAATTCATGAATCGATGGACAAGTGTCCAAATATCGATTATTTATGTATGTTAAATAAAGTAATACAGATGGTTCTAAAATGAGGCATCATTGGTAATTAGGGTTGGGTATCGTTTGAATTCGAACGATTCCGATTATTTGTTTCGATTCCGATTCCTGGCGATTCTCGATTCCGATTCTTCTTGTACCATGCCGGGATCAATGTGTTTGACAGGTAGTCCCTGGAAGGTGGTATGTATTTTGGGTTGAGAGTTTTCACCATATCCCTGCAAACATAAACAAACATGTAATGTTGCTGTTACTGTTTAGCCCAGTATCAATTAGCTTAGCTCTAACGTTATTGCTTAACTAACCTAAATGTTGGAGATTCCACCTCTGAAAAGGGATGCAGTCTTTTGACTATGTGTGCAGTGACCTTTCTGTGGCACTCTTCCGTCTGTGGCACCGACATCTTCCCCATTGCCGCTACGGTGAACGGAGTACGCTGAGCACATCGCGGAGCCTGGCTAGCAGGTTGTAAATTGTCTATGAAAAAATATGCGGGCTAATTTGTTAGCTGCCTCAACGTTGGCGCAAAACACATTATTTATTGCATATATATTGTTTTACTTACCGGATTCGGACTGCACTGCAGTCACCGAGGTGCCGGGCGTCAGAGGAAGAGGAAGAGGCAGAGGAGGACGGTCGGCGCAGCGCGTCGAAGACGGGACACGCATTTATTTGTACTCCATGAACTCGGAGGTGCTTCATCATGTTTGACGTGCACCCTCCTAAGTACGAAACAGTCCTGTCGCACGTGTTACATTTCACCGATATTTTTTTTTTTTTTAGTAAAATAAAGCCACACTTTCGAGCGCCGACGCCCACTATCCATGCTTGACTGACTCGCTCGACTACATAGGCTCGGCTATGCTAACACTTCTGGCGGTGGGCGCTTCTTCGTTGGTGTTCAGCGGCTTCTTATTCCGGTCGGCGGACTTATTCTTTTTTTCCGGTCGGCGGACTGGGTATCGAAACTAGGAATCGAAATTTAAACTTTTGAACGATTCCGGGAGAATCGGAAAGTTAAGTCCAATCGATACTCGATACCCAACCCTATTGGTAATGTTCTCGCACCGTTAGTTCTATGTCTGGTTCTAACAAAACCATTGGAGATCCATGAGCTAAAATTCTTTTAACATTCTGTGTTAGCTAGGAGGCGATATTAATAATAGATATACAGTACAGGCGAAAAGTTTGGACACACCTTCTCATTCAATGTGTTTTCTTTATTTTCATGACTATTTACATTGTAGATTGTCACATCAAAACTATGAATGAACACATGTGGAGTTATGTACTTAACAAAAAAGGTGAAATAACTGAAAACATGTTTTATATTCTGGTTTCTTTGCTCTGATTACTGCTTTGCACACTCTTGGCATTCTCTCCATGAGCTTCAAGAGGTAGTCACCTGAAATGGTTTTCACTTCCCAGGTGTGCTTGAAGCTCATGGAGAGAATGCCAATAGTGTGCAAAGCAGTAATCAGAGCAAAGGGTGGCTATTTTGAAGAAACTGGAATATAAAACATGTTTTTAGTTATTTCACCTTTTTTTGTTAAGTACATAACTCCACATGCGTTCATTCATAGTTTTGATGCCTTTTGAGATGTATTTTCGGAGAGTTTTAACCTTGATGTCATTCCACGCTCTCCAAAGCTCATTCCAAAGAATTTCCTTAGAGAGTATTTTTGATCTGTCCAGATTCCTTCCAACTCATCCTTCATTACCTCTTAAGGTCTCCGGAACATTCATTATGCAATATCAGTATGGTTGAAGGTTCCATTATGCAAAAGAATAAGGGTTTTATGACTACATTGGGGTCATTTTATCTAAGGCTTTGTTTTCCAGTTCGTGGCAAGTGTTGTAGTATTTTGGCACACCACTATATATTTCTATGCTGTGCGCACTGACTTTCAAAAACCGGAAATGGAGCAATACTGCATTCATCAGTAGCCAAAGGTGAAGCCTTGTTAACATCCATCCATCCATCCATCTATTTTCTACCGCTTATCCCTATCGGGGTCGCAGGGGGTGCTGGATTCGGGCGGAAGGCGGGGTATACATATTATTAATATTTATAATTGAATGTAATTAATTATTGAATATAACACATTTAGAAAATAAATTAGTATTACACAATATCTTAACAATATACAATTCAATAATGATAATTGAAAATATAATAATTATAGATGTATAAATAATTGATTTACAATCAAATTGCAGCCTCTGAATCATAATCAAATCGTGAGGTGCCAAAAGATTCCCACCTTTTATTTTAGAGTCTTGTAAGGTGACTGCTAAATTGGTGTCAACTCACTATGAAGAAAGGATGTCAGCCGTATTTTGGGAAACACGATGTACTTTTGTTTACAAATCTCCCTGTAACCTAACACTCCCCTAACCCTTCCTGAAGTGCACCAGAAAACCAAGCGCACACTTCTGGCCTTCACAATAAAATTGCTGTGTGTTACATCCGGTCTGACCGCGCTAGCAAAATAAGAGTCCCAGAAGAATTGATTACATATATCCTGGTATTACTTTGCACTTGAAGAAACAATATCTTAATCAGGCATGTGATTTTTCCGTCTATAGTCGGAAATCTGTCTTTTTTTATCACTGTAAAAATGTTCAGTTTTTCTAAGTTTTTTCCGACATACAATGTGCAGTGTTTACCACTCATTCATTTATTTGTGGTGGCCCGCCACGAAAGAATTACGTCCGCCACAAATAAAAAAAAAAAAAAAAAAAAAAAAAAAAATATATATATATATATATATATATATATATATTTTTTTTGTCCTGTCCAGCTTCTCAGGCAAATCATATAGTAGATGTAGATGCCCATATCGGCTGTTCAGATTTACTTTACAAAAGAGAAGTGTAGGATACTTCTCTTGTTGCCTTATTTGTATTTGACCACTACTGTTTTCTGTTTATTTGTTACTGACTCTGGCAGGACACCTCTGCCTCTGTTTCACTTTATGTTGCTGGTAAATAATATGGTTGTAGTAGTAGGCTAAAGTTAAATTATTTAGTATGCACTAATTAAAGGGGCAGAGCTTTAAAGGGAAACTTCGGTTTTTTTCAACCTGGGCCCTGTTTTCATAATTTTTTCTGTTTATGTGAGTGCTGGATAAAACATTTTTTGAGGTCGCGCCAGTATTGAGCAGGGCAGGCAGCCTCCAGCCCAGCTAACGCTCGTACACAGGGCAACTGGCTCTTGTCAAAATTCGGCCTATAAACATGCATTTTTTTCACACTGACAGGCTCAGATAGTTACAATGAGTGTCCGACAACATACTAGAAAGGAGAAATTAACGTATGTCTCTACCTTTAGCTGGAGATCGCTGTTTGTTGTGAGCTGTGTCCAAATCTCACCACGCTACAAATCTCGTTCCGAAATCTCGCGATAACTCGCGACAAAACACCGGTGGAAAAACAGTTAAAAAAATTCAGCCATGACAGACAAACAAACAAACTTTTCTATAAAACTAAAATAACAGTCTTCGGTAATCCAACAGAAAATCACTTCAGTCATCTCTCTTCACCTCAGTCAGGTAACTGTTTTTCCACCGGTGTTTTGTCGCGAGTTATCGCGAGATTTCGGAACGAGATTTGTAGCGTGGTGAGATTTGGACACAGCTCACAACAAACAGCGATCTCCAGCTAAAGGTAGAGACATACGTTAATTTCTCCTTTCTAGTATGTTGTCGGACACTCATTGTAACTATCTGAGCCTGTCAGTGTGAAAAAAATGCATGTTTATAGGCCGAATTTTGACGAGAGCCAGTTGCCCTGTGTACGAGCGTTAGCTGGGCTGGAGGCTGCCTGCCCTGCTCAATACTGGCGCGACCTCAAAAAATGTTTTATCCAGCACTCACATATACAGAAAAAATTATGAAAACAGGGCCCAGGTTGAAAAAAACCGAAGTTTCCCTTTAAGAGACATTTTAGCTTTTATATTTTATAAGATATATTTTTTGTAAGAACCACAATTAATAAATATATTTCAGTGAATAACTTATTGTTCAAATCTGTATATAAATATGTACATAAAGTGTTGTAATTATATTGTAAAATGGATGGATGGATGGATGTTTAAAACAAAACGGTTATTATTAATTAGTAAGTATACATTTTTTGAGCCTTTTTAGAGAAAATCATATCATTGTAGTAAATTATGCAAATTACTCAAAGATGTCATGGTGACCACGCCCATAGCCACGCCCCCACCGCCACAGGTATCTTGGCAGTTTATGGGAAACACTGAATGTGTGTTTAAAATCTTGTTCCGTCTCTTTGCCATACCTGCCAACAACTATGGTTTTCCCGTAATGAGTACGGTTTTTGATAATCCAGTGGTATAAACTACGGTTTTCCATTAAAAAGGATCAACTTAAAAATTGAAGCTACGTCGCGAAGCAACTCCACAAGCAGGGGACAAAATATAGGGGAAACATCAATAATGATTGGTCGGTTTACGTATAAGATTATCCATGATTGGTTTATTATGATGAGTCACAATTGGTTAAGATCAGGGCAAAACATTAGGGACAGGCCAATCATGGAACCAGGAAGGGAAATCACAACAGACATCCTAAATGACGACGATAGAGTCAGAGAAGAGAAGAGGGAATATTCAACCAGGGGATTTATATATATATATGTGTATATATATATATATATATATATATATATATATATATATATACTTTAGATTTTTCTTTTAAGTAATGTTAATGTACCACTGATAGTCACACACACACTAAGTGTGGTGAAATTACCCTCTGCATTTGACCCATCCCCTTTAGCCATGTAGACGACGTCCAGGAAACCCACAATGCGTCTACTTTTTGACTGATTGATTGAGAAGTTTATTGACATCTTAAAGAATTGAATCCATGTAATGCTTTAAAAAGGCAAATAGATGGCACAAAAAGCCAAAAGGCTTGTTTCCATTGTGGTCCATTACACTTTCAATAATAAGATATATATATAACCTGTAACATGTATATAAAAAATTACGTTAAAAGGATGGAAAAATTATGTACATTTTTGTACAAAACAGATTTTTGAGCGCCATGTATAATGTTCTATATTCTCCGTGGAACATTCAAAGTTTTGGTGTTGTTTACTGTTGTCATATTGCAGTCTACACGTATCTTTTAGGTGTCGACCATCTCCTGGTCACACGTATAATTGAAAGAACGATTACAGGGGTGTCTAAAAGCGCGACCTGCAGGGTTGAATATGTGTTTTTCTCTCACAACCTTAGGACCGGGCAGCAAAGTGGTGCAGGGGTTTGTGCATGTGCCCCACAATACGAAGGTCCTGAGTTCAATCCCGGGCTCGGGATCTTTCTGTGTGGAGTTTGTATATTCTCCCCGTGACTGCGTGGGTTCCCTTCCTCCCACCTCCAAAAAACATGCACCTGGGGATA
This sequence comes from Entelurus aequoreus, assembly GCF_033978785.1. NCBI lineage: Eukaryota > Metazoa > Chordata > Actinopteri > Syngnathiformes > Syngnathidae > Entelurus > Entelurus aequoreus. Next base: position 1,946,441 of record NC_084754.1, on the reverse strand, counting down.
GGTTGATTGGGAACACTAAATGGGCCCTAGTGTGTGAATGTGAGTGTGAATGTTGTCTGTCTATCTGTGTTGGCCCTGTGATGAGGTGGCGACTTGTCCAGGGTGTACCCCGCCTTCTGCCCGAATGCAGCTGAGATAGGCTCCAGCGCCCCCTGCGACCCCGAATGGGACAAGCGGTAGAAAATGGATGGATGGAACCTTAGGACCAATGACTAACACTTCAGCTTTGTCCTGGTTAAGTTGTAAAACATCCAGTATTTAATAGCTAAAATGCATTTAAAAAGAGTATCTTAATGTTTTTGTGTCATCAGGAGACATGCACAGCTGTGTCTTATCAGTATGACTGTAAAAATAAATAAAACATTTCTATGTCTCATGGTGCCAATTGGAATCATTTAAATATTAAAATAGGACCTAAAATAGAGCCTTGAGGGACACCACATGTACAAAATGTTATGACATCCTTGAATTTTAGTCAGAGAGACAAAGTGCTTTTTTGACGCACATAATTTTCAAGCTGTCAGGGGCCACAAAAAATTATGTGGTGGGCCAGATGAGTTTGACACCTGTGCCTTAGAGTTATTAGGATTGTAAGAAATATTACAAACAAATACCACGACAACAGAGGCAAGCTATATTTAGATCATGTTTCTATGCCGGCTTCTGTTTTGTCTGGAGGGAAAAGTGTGTCTATCAGCCAACAAATTGCTTTCTTCATGGCCTCTTGCTTTTCTAATTCCCTCCTGACTGCACTGAAAGTTTAACTGTGGCTTTAATAATGACCCCAAAGCAGATGTGCATGTTTATGTCCCATCGCCGAGATTAGCAGAGCTCACACCATATGTTGTGTTTTATGAGGTTGTCACTTTTATTGCACTTGTTGGAGGCTACCAAAGTCATTAATTCTATCCGGGGAAGACACAAAGCAGTTCCATTTTTGGGTATTGGCAAACCACGGCAGACAATATTCTGTGTTTATTTGGCAAAGCCCTCCACAGGCAGCTCCAGCTGTCTGCAAATCTCCTTTGGCGTTCATTCTAATCCTTCCAGTTCTTTTTTATGTTGTGTTTGACTTACTTGTAACCTCTCGCTTCCTCAAAATAATTGTTAAAATAAGGACTGCATTGTGTGTTGATTTCCATTTGTTTTATTGTAAAATAAATGTTTCTATTTTGACTGACCAGTGAACTTTTGGTGGACCCTACAGGAAATTTGTGAGAAGGAGGTAACAGCTGCATCATCACTTCATATCCCACACAAGCTTCAGTCAGTAAGTTCATCTTGTCTTTTCTTTCTTGGGGTTGGTGAAAAAACCCAATAGTCTCTAAAACTGACTTCTAGAGGTGGTAATCTTAGGACCCCTCATGATTAGATTCTGATTCAGCTGCTACAATTCAATTATGAATTTGTTATTTTTTTGCATCTTTAACTATTATATTGTTTTTTATAATTATGTTGTGTATTATTATATATTTTACTTTTTATATTCAATAGGTAATACCATGTATAAAAAGCACCTCCTTTGGCTACTGACATTAATACACTACCGTTCAAAAGTTTGGGGTCACCCAAACAATTTAGTGGAATAGCCTTCATTTCTAAGAACAAGAATAGACTGTCGAGTTTCAGATGAAAGTTCTCTTTTTCTGGCCATTTTGAGCGTTTAATTGAGCCCACAAATGTGATGCTCCAGAAACTCAATCTGCTCAAAGGAAGGTGAGTTTTGTAGCTTCTGTAACGAGCTAAAGTGTTTTCAGATGTGTGAACATGATTGCACAAGGGTTTTCTAATCATCAATTAGCCTTCTGAGCCAATGAGCAAACACATTGTACCATTAGAACACTGGAGTGATAGTTTCTGGAAATGGGCCTCTATACACCTATGTAGATATTGCACCAAAAAGCAGACATTTGCAGCTAGAATAGTCATTTACCACATTAGCAATGTATAGAGTGTATTTCTTTCAAGTTAAGACTAGTTTAAAGTTATCTTCATTGAAAAGTACAGTGCTTTTCCTTCAAAAATAAGGACATTTCAATGTGACCCCAAACTTTTGAACGGTAATGTGTATATATATATATATATATATATATATATATATATATATATATATATATATATATATATATATATATATATATATATATATATATATATATACAAACCCCATTTCCATATGAGTTGGGAAATTGTGTTAGATGTAAATATAAACGGAATACAATGATTTGCAAATAATTTTCAACCCATATTCAATTGAATGCACTACAAAGACAACATATTTCATGTTCAAACTGATAAACTTTTTTTTTTTTTTTTTTGCAAGTAATAATTAACTTAGAATTTCATGGCTGCAACACGTGCCAAAGTAGTTGGGAAAGGGCATGTTCACCACTGTGTTACATCGCCTTTCCTTTTAACAACACTCTGTAAACGTTTGGGAACTGAGGAGACACATTTTTGAAGCTTCTCAGGTGGAATTCTTTCCCATTCTTGCTTGATGTACAGCTTAAGTTGTTCAACAGTCCGGGGGTCTCCCTTCTGCTATTTTAGGCTTCATAATGCGCCACACATTTTCAATGGGAGACAGGTCTGGACTACAGGCAGGCCAGTCTAGTACCCGCACTCTTTTACTATGAAGCCACGTTGATGTAACACGTGGCTTGGCATTGTCTTGCTGAAATAAGCAGGGGCGTCCATGGTAACGTTGCTTGGATGGCAACATATGTTGCTCCAAAACCTGTATGTACCTTTCAGCATTAATGGTGCCTTCACAGATGTGTAAGTTACCCATGTCTTGGGCACTAATACACCCCCATACCATCACACATGCTGGCTTTTCATCTTTGCGCCTATAACAATCCGGATGGTTCTTTTCCTCTTTGGTCCGGAGGACACGACGTCCACAGTTTCCAAAAACAATTTGAAATGTGGACTTGTCAGACCACAGAACACTTTTCCACTTTGTATCAGTCCATCTTAGATGAGCTCAGGCCCAGCGAAGCCGACGGCGTTTCTGGGTGTTGTTGATAAACGGTTTTCGCCTTGCATAGGAGAGTTTTAACTTGCACTTACAGATGTAGCGACCAACTGTAGTTACTGACAGTGGGTTTCTGAAGTGTTCCTGAGCCCATGTGGTGATATCCTTTACACACTGATGTCGCTTGTTGATGCAGTACAGCCTGAGGGATGGAAGGTCACGGGCTTAGCTGCTTACGTGCAGTGATTTCTCCACATTCTCTGAACCCTTTGATGATATTACGGAGCGTAGATGGTGAAATCCCTAAATTCCTTGCAATAGCTGCTTGAGAAATTTTGTTCTTAAACTGTTCAACAATTTGCTCAGGCATTTGTTGACAAAGTGGTGACCCTCACCCCATCCTTGTTTGTGAATGACTGAGCATTTCATGGAATCTACTTGTATACCCATCATGGCACCCACCTGTTCCCAATTAGCCTGCACACCTGTGGGATGTTCCAAATAAGTGTTTGATGAGCATTCCTCAACTTTATCAGTATTTATTGCCACCTTTCCCAACTTCTTTGGCACGTGTTGCTGCCATCAAATTCTAAAGTTAATGATTATTTGCACAAAAAAAAAAGTTTATCAGTTTGAACATCAAATATGTTGTCTTTGTAGCATATTCAACTGAATATGGCTTGAAAATGATTTGCAAATCATTGTATTCCGTTTATATTTACATCTAACACCATTTCCCAACTCATATGGAAACGGGGTTTGTATATATATACTGTATATATATATTTACTGTATATGTATACATATATGTATATATACAGTGTATATATATATATATATATATATATGTCTTAATTAGATTATCCAAAAAATAGTGCTCGATACCGTGGTAGAGCGTAATATGTATGTGTGGGAAAAAATCACAAGACTATTTCATCTCTACAGGCCTGTTTCATGAGGGATTTCCTCAATCCTCAGGAGATTTTCCTCAATCCTCAGGAGAAATCTCCTGAGGATTGAGGAAATCCCTCATGAAACAGGCCTGTAGAGATGAAATAGTCTTGTGATTTTTTCCCACACATACACATATATATATATATATATATATATATATATATATATATATATATATATATATATATATATATATATATATATATATATATATATATATATATATAATATGTATGTGTAAATATGTATATGCATATATGTAGTATGTACTGTATATGTGTGTATATATGTACTGTATATATGTGTGTATAAATGTATATATGTACTGTATATGCATATATGTATATTAGGGCTGCAACAACTAATCGATTAAAATCGATTATAAAAATAGTTGGCGATTAATTTAGTCATCGATTCGTTGGATCTGTGCTATGCGCATGTGCAGAGGCAATTTTTTTAATTTTTATTTTATTTATTTTTATAAACCTTTATTTATAAACTGCAACATGTACAAACAGCTGGGAAACAATAGTCAAAATAAGTATGGTGCCAGTATACTGTTTTTTTAAATAAAATACTGGAAAGGATAGAAATGTAGTTATGTATTAATCAATTAGTAGAAGTAATAATCGACAGATTAATCGATTATCAAATTAATCGTTAGTTGCAGCCCTAATGTATATATGTACTGTAATTGTGTTTGTATATGTGTATATATGTATATGCATGTATGTATATGCATATATATGTATATGTATATGTGAATATATTATTATTATAGAGGTTTATTTGAAATAGGGACAGATACAAAAACATAGACATCTGAAACAGTTATCCAATGCATGCATCACAGTGTTTGTAGCCAAAGCTAATTTACAACACTTGTCCCCAACAGCAACAACAACAACACAGATCCAACATCATTAAAATAGGAAAATAAAAAATAGAATGAGTTGATAATAATGATAATAGTAATAACACAGACAAAGTGCAAACTAGATAAAAGCCAATAATAATAATAATAACACAGACAAAGTGCAGACTAGATAAAAACCAATTAGTAAAAATGAGTAAAAACTAAACATGGGAACACGATTGTTGCTCAGCTAGCCATCATTTTGTTTGTTTTTTGAAAGTGACAAGTGCAGGTATACTTTTCAAAGTGTCCGGTAAAGAGTTCCATAGTTGTGGTCCTTTTATTGAAAAGGCAGTCTGGGCAAAAGATGTTCTACGGAATGGAACACAACAGTTGCCTTTTGACACTGCTCGGGTGGTAGATCTGGTACCACTTTGCAGTCTTGTAATTGCCTTGCAGAACAATTGGGGAGCAGAGTTATGCAAGCATTTAAAAACCAGTATGACTGTGTGTAACAAAATAAAATTGGTAAAACTTAAAATATTGTATTTGGTTAAAATTTGGCAATGATGATATCGTATACTCTTCTTGTCTAGAACTTTCAAGGTGCGGTTATAAAGACACTCAATGGTCTTGATTGATGACTGGTGTGCCTGGGACCATGTGGTTAAGCCATAAGATATGTGTGACAGAATCATTGCATTCATAAAAGTAAAAGCACAGCTAAGAGTTAAGCAGTGTCTTATAATCTTAAAACAGCCTAGGTTTGCCTTCAGGGTTTTAAGGCTGCAGCTAACGATTATTTTTCTATCGATTAATCTATAGATTATTTTTTCGATTAATCGGTTAATCTATAGATTATTTTTTTCGATTAATCTATAGATTATTTTTTCCTTTTGCCGATTATTTTTTTATTCAAAATGAAGATGAAAAAATAAATGTAGGCCCGTTTTTTCAAAAGGCATGGCTTTTATTTACAAAAAAAAAGAAGTATGGCCACTCAGTCAACATTGACAACAACATGACTAAATATTCTGTAACAATGTAAACATTTAAAACTTTTAACATTTAACAAAATTAAAAGTAGCTTATTTGCTTTTTAATGTGCAAATATAAAAGTCAACATCCAGTGCAAATCTTAATATTCTGCAATAGTATAAGCATTTCAAAAGTAAAAGTATTGCTTATTTTGCTTTAAAATGTGCAAAAATAAAGATAAACATCCAATACAAAAAAGTGCAAAACGAAATATTCTGTAACAACAGTGTAAACATTTCAACAAAAGTGAAAGTATTGCTTATTTGCTAAAATGTGCAAAAATAAAGATAAACATCCAATACAAAAAAGTGCCAATCTAAATATTCTGGAGTACTGTAAACATTAAATATTGCTTTTAAAATGTGCAAAATAAACATCCAGTCCAACACAGTACACAATAACCAATTCTACTCATTCCAGTGAGTGTCTAACAGTTGTAATGAAGAAAGGTTAGCATGTGTACATGTTTGGTTCTTTTCTTGTTTATAATATTCCCAGCAGCTGAAAATAGGCGCTCAGAAGGGGTCGATGTGGCTGGAACTGAGAGCTAATTAGCCTTCACCTCAAGCCAGGATTTCGAGCGAGCTGAGCTGCAGTTTAAGTTTCTAGAAGGTCAACGGGCTCATAGTGATGTTAGTAGTAGTTGACTGGGAGGTGTTTATT